>NC_137069.1:7651308-7653808 GCF_032717465.1 Coenobita brevimanus | reverse complement strand
GGAAAGGTATGTGGAAGGTATTAAGAATATATGGAGTGGAGGGGAAATTGTTGAGCGCTGTGAAGAGTATGTACGAGGGAGCTAGGGCTACGGTGCGAGTGGATGGTGAGCTGAGTGAGTTCTTTGATCTCAATGTGGGACTGAAACAGGGGTGTGTAATGTCTCCATGGCTGTTTAATATATATATGGATGGGGTCGTAAAGGAGGTACAAGGTAGGGCAGTGGATGTGGGGGTGGCCCTAATGAATGAGGGTGAGATTTGGAAGCTTCCGGTGTTGCTGTTTGCTGATGATACAGTATTGTTGAGTGAAGATGAATGGGAGTTGCAAGGTTTGGTGAATGAATTTGGGACAGTGTGTAGGAGGAGGAAGCTGAAAGTTAATGTAAACAAAAGTAAAGTTATGGTGTTTGAGAGGAATGAAGTCACAGAGTGTGCAGTGAGGTTGGATGGTGAGGATATGGAGAATGTGAGTGCATTCAAGTACTTGGGTAGTGTGATGAGTAAGGATGGAACTTTGAGGGATGAAGTACGTGAAAGGGTACAGCAGGGAAGGAAGGTTGTTGGCACACTGAAAGCAGTGATGAGAAATAGGGGGATGAGTATGGAAGTTAAGAAGTCACTGCATGATGGTATTGTGATCCCTACCCTGACGTATGGAAGCGAGGCGTGGACCTTGCAAGAGGGGAACAAGTCAAGAGTGAGAGCAGTGGAAATGAGTTACTTGAGAGGAGCATGTGGAGTGACATGGAGGGACAGGTTGACGAATGAAGAAGTGAAGGAACGTTGTGGGGTAGATGTGGATGTGGTTGAAAAGATTAGGAGAAATACACTGAGGTGGTTTGGACATGTGGAGAGGATGGAGAATGAAAGACTGACTAAGAGGATGTATGTAGGTGAGGTGGAGGGAGGGAGAGGGAGGGGTAGACCGAGGATGAGGTGGAGGGATGGAGTTGAGAGGTATATGAGGGAGGGGGGGGTGAGTTGGGGGGAGGGGAGTCAAATGGTGGGTGACAGAGTGACTTGGAGGCGTTTTGTCTGCGGCCACCCTTTGCGGGATTAGGGCGTCGGGCTATAGATAGATAGATAGATAGACACACACACACACACACACATTAACACACGAGCACTAAAACACACACATACACTAAAGCACAGACACACACACACACACACACACACACACACACACACACGAGCACTAAAACATATAAAGGCGACGAATGATAGACTAAAGCACACACACACACACACACACACACACACAAACACACACACACACACACACACACACACACACACACACAACACCAAAACAAATAAAGGCGGCTAAAGACATACTAAACAACACACACACACGAGCAATAAAACACATAACGCCGACCAATGATATACTAAAGGACACACACACACACACACACACACACACACACACACACACAAACACCAAAACAAATAAAGGCGGCTAAAGACATACTAAAGCACACACACACACACACACACACACACACACACACACACACACACACACACACACACACGAGCACTAAAACACATAAAGACGACCAATGATATACTAAAGCACACACACACACACACACACACACACACACACACACACGCACACACACGAGCACTAAAACACACAAAGGCGACGAATGATAGACTAAAGCACACACACACACACACACACACACACACACACACACACACGAGCACTAAAACACATAAAGGCGACCAATGATATACTAAAGCACACACACACACACACACACACACACACACACACACACACACACACACACACACACACACATTAACACACGAGCACTAAAACACACACATACACTAAAGCACACACACACACACACACACACACACACACACACACATTAACACACGAGCACTAAAACACACACATACACTAAAGCACACACACACACACACACACACACACACACACACACACACACTAACACCAAAACAAATAAAGGCGGCTAAAGACATACTAAAGCAAACACACACACACACACACACACACACACACACACACTAAAACAGCATAATGCACTCTAATTAGCATCATCATCACGCTATGCTGAACCCTTCCCTTTGCTCGAAATAAATGCACAAGATGAGAGAATATTTACCTTCCTTCACTGTCTGTCTATCTGCCTGTCTACCTGTCTAGCTGTCTGTCTGCCTGTCTGAAATTGTTGTACGTATGTATGTATGTATGAATGTATGTACAGTAAGCAACAATAATCGTGTCGTGAAATTTGGTGAAAACATAAGCTAACGGGCTAAGCGTCTGGTACATTCCGCCGTCTGTCATACGGACGGTTCATAATGTTTCACGAGTTACATTTATTCTTCGGACTAAACCGCGACACGACTACTGTTGCTCACTGTACGTATGTGCTATGTATGTATGAATGTACGTATGTATGGAAGTGTATATATGGATAAGGTATAATGCATGTGTGTTCGTCTGTCTGTCTG
>NC_137069.1:7596308-7646308 GCF_032717465.1 Coenobita brevimanus | reverse complement strand
TGACGTGACGCGACATTATGTGAGGGTATGTTAAGTTTATGGGGTGTCTTGTAGACACAAGGGGACTGCACAGGGCACAGTGTGGATGTTTAAGGGTGGTGTGGCAGCCTTGCCTGGCGCTTTTAAGGTAAGCAGCAGTCAATCATGCCCTAGCTCCGTTCACTCTACTGAGACAAGGAACTCTCCCATGTGGGACAAGTACACAAGTTTCCTCCTGAAGAAGTGACCCCTGGTACATTAAAAAAATCCTGATGGTGGTCACTTGGCTAACAGGGACCCTCGGTGATCCACAGCCCACCACAGGTCGGAAGAGTAGTGATCGTTAACTCAGGGCTAGCCTATCTGTGTAGATCCTAATCTGTGTTTGTATTACTTAAATTGCATTAAATAAATTGGAATATATATAATGACGTGATGCAACGCTATGTGCGGGTACGTCGTTTACGGGGTGTCCTGTAGACAAAAAGGGAATGAACTTACATGTAGCTATAAAAGCAAGTTATTCGGACAGAAAGAGAGTCAGCTAAGGATTCTCGTGCAAATACTTGTCTATTTTGTTTTTGAATGTCTTAACTGAGATACTGTTCACGGTATCTGAGGGTAATCTGTTCCAGATATTTACTACTCTGTTGAAGTATTTTGCTTCACGGGATTGGAAACGCTTTCCCATAATTTTGCAGCCATTACTTCTGGTTTGACTCAACCAGTCTATTTCAAAATATTTATTCATGTCTAAGTTGTCATATCCCTTCATGATTTTGAAAACTTCAATAAGGTCACCTCTTAACCTGCGCTTCATTAGGCTAAATAGTTTAAGTTCTTCAAGGCGTTCCTCATATGGTTTGTTTCTAAGTCGTGGTATCACTTTTGTGATTCTTCGCTGTATTTTCTCTAATTTTTCTATGTCCTTTCTGTAGTTCGGAGACCAGAATTGCACACAATACTCAAGATGGGGGTGCACTAGCAAGTTGTACAAGGCAAGTATGACTTTTTCCAATTTAAACTCGAAAGTTCTTCCAATAAAACCCACCAGCTTGTTTGCAATTTTAACCGCCTCGGTGCACTGTTAACCCGGTTTCAGGTCATATGATATTATCACAACAAGATCCTTTTCCTTGTCTGTATTTGATAACAGGATATTATTCATTTTGTAATTTGCATGAACGCTGTTACTTCCAATATGAAGCACTTTACATTTTTCTGTGCTGAATGTCGTTTGCCATTTTTCTGCCTAGCTTGCTAAAGTATTAAGGTCATTTTGTAACCGCTGCCACTGTAATTTTGAAGTTACTCTACTGGTTATTTTAGTACTCTCTGCAAATTTGGATACTTTACAATTTAGACCCTCATCAATATCGTTTATATAGATAATAAAAAGTATCAATCCAAGTACTGAGCCTTGGGGAACGCTGCTAGTCACATTACGACATTTGGATTCCTTTCCGTTTATCACAACTCGCTGTTTTCGGTCTGAAAGCCAGTCTTGTAACCATTTCTGCGTATTTCGTTTTATTCCATGTGCTTCTATTTTGCTCACGAGACGTTTGTGAGGGACAGTGTCAAATGCTTTCTGAAAGTCGAGGTAAATTATATCTACTGCTCTTGAGTCATCAAATGATTTTTAAACATCATGGAAGAAATCCAGTAAGTTAGTTAAGCATGAACGACGATGTCTGAATCCATGCTGCGAGTCTTTAATTATATTATTTTCTCCTGGATAATTAACCATCTCATGATTTTTTCATTAACTTGCACACTATTGATGTTAAGCTGACTGGTCTGTAATTTCCTCCTCCTCTTCCGGAGGAGGAGGAGAAGGAGGAGGAGGAGGAGGAGGAGGAAGAAAAAGAAGATGACGACGACGACGACGACGAGAATAATTTCAAGGAGTTCTATCTTTATATTAAAATTTCCTCTAACACTCTTGGCAGCAACACTGGTAGCGACATCAGCAATCATAATGTAATTTTTGGCCTCTCTCTCTCTCTCTCTCTCTCTCTCTCACACACACACACACACACACACACACACACACTTTTATCATTCCTGTCAATTTTGCTTTTAATCTTTCTCTCTCTCTCTCTCTCTCTCTCTCTGGCTACGACCGATATAAATGTTCTAGCATCATGATTTTCTCTCTCTCTCTCTCTCTCTCTCTCTCTCTCTCTCTCTCTCTCTCTCACTTATGCACTCTTCCACTCCCTTCCCAATCCACTTCCGCCTTTTCTCTACATGCTCTCAGCCTTGCATTCAAAATCCTTACTTTGCAACTCCATCCCTTTGCATTTTTCCTCCATTGCAAGCCATATATCACTCGTGCATTTTCTTCCAAGACTATATTTTCTCCTTGAAGGCTCCTGGTGGCTCAGTGGTTAGCGTAGTCCAGTCGGAGGTTCGGCCTTTGACTGGGAGTTGGATAATACGTAAGAGGTGACTTGGGGATTGGATTAAGAATTGCGTAAGAGGTGACTGGGGGTGGATTAAGATTTGCGTAAGAGGTGTCTGGAGGCGGATTAAGATTTGCGTAAGATATTATTATACGCTTCCCGGCTCCTATAACCCACTGTCAGATTAATAAAATCGTCTTTCTTCTTATTCCTTTCTTTAACTTCCTTGTCCTCAAATTCCTTTCGCTGTTTCTCCTCCTCCTCACACGCCCAAGTAACTCTATCATTCCCTCCTGTCTCAGTTCTCTCTTCCTCCTCTCTGCTTTCTTCCTTCTCTCTCTTTTCTTTCTCTTCTCTCCTTTCGTCCTCTGTGTTGTTTCTTTCTTCCTCTCTCCTGTCTTCCTCCTCTCTCCTGTCTTCCCCCTCTCTCCTGTCTTCCCCCTCTCTCCTATCATTCTTCTATTTCCTTTCTCCCTTCTCTCTCCTTTCTTTTTCCTCTCTTCTTTCTTCCTCCTCTCGCCTTTCCTCCTCCTCCTCTCTTTTCCTCCTCCTCTCTCTCCTTCCCCACATAACCTTCTCCATAGCCTATACTCTTTCCTCCCAAATCTCTCCATCATTTTCTCACCTATTCTTTTCTCACATCCTTCCTTCCTCATTTCAGGCCTTTCCTACAATGCTCCTTTTCTCTCCTCTCTCTCTCTCTCTCTCTCTCTCTCTCTCTCTCTTCCTTTTTTTTCTTTTTCTGCTTCTCTCTCTCTCTCTCTCTCTCTCTCTCTCTCTCTCTCTCTCTCTCTGTTCTTCTTCTTCGTCTTCTTCTTCGTCTTCTTTTCTTCTTTTTCCTCCTTTCCACGGATATCCTCTCCATACCAACACTCTTCCAACCTCTCTCTCTCTCTCTCTCTCTCTCTCTCTCTCTCTCTCTTCTCTTCTCTTTTCTTCTCTTTTTCCTCGTTTCCACGGATATCCTCTCCCTATCAACCCTCTCTCCTCCCTTCCAATCTCTCTCTCTCTCTCTCTCTCTCTTCTCTTCTCTTCTCTTTTCTTTTTCCTCGCTTCCACGGATATCCTCTCCATACAGTATCAACCCTCTCTCCTCCCTTCCAATCTCTCTCTCTCTCTCTCTCTCTCAGTCGTCCAGCCATCGTCTCCTTCAAGGCTTTTCCGTCATCACTGCGGCTCACTTTAACACATGCCAGAGGAAATACACAAATCCCCTAAAATCCCTCCCGAAATTCACAAATCCCCCTAAAATCTACCACCAAATTCACACATGCCTTTAAAAGCCCTCCCCAAATTCAGAAATGCCTCTAAAATCCCTCTCCAAATATAAATGCCCCTAAAATCCCTCCCCAAATATATAAATGCCCCTAAAATCCCTCCCTAAATTCACAAATCCCCCTTAAATCCGTCCTCAAATATAAATGCCCTTAAAATCCCTCCCCAAATATATAAATGCCCCTAAAATCCCTCCCCAAATATATAATGTCCCTATAATCCCCCAAATTACAAATGCCCCTAAAATCCCATCCCAGATTCACAGATCCCCCTAAAATTCCCCTCCATAAAATCACAAATCCTCCTAAATTCCCTCCTCAAATTACAAATGCCCCTTTAATCCCTCCCCAATTTCACAAATTCCCCCCGAATCCCTCCCCCAATTCGCCTACTCCTAAAATCCATCCCAAAATTCACAAATTTCCCTAAAATCCTTCTCCAAATCCACAAATGCCATTAAAATCCCTCTCCAAATTCACCTGCCCCTAAAATCCCTCTCAAAACTCACAAGTGCCCCTAAAATCCCAACCAAAATTCACAAATCCCTCTAAATCCCTCCTAATTCATAAATGGCCCCAAATTCTTCTCCAAATTCACAAATGCCCCTACAATCCCTCCCAAATTCACGAGTGCCCTCAAAATCCCTCCCCATTAAAAAAAAAAAAAAAAAAAACACTAAAATCCCTCTCCAAATTCACAAGTGCCCTTAAAATCCCTCCCAAATTCACAAATCTCCCTAAATTCCCTCCCCCCCCAAACCGGTGGCGTAGCAAAGTTTCGAAGGACTGGGGGAAGGGGGGAAGGAGGTGCCAAGCTTTTTTTTTTTTTTTTTTTTTTTTTTGGCGAGGGGGGGGGGGGGGTAGGCAGTGCTAAACATTGTCCACAAATTAGTTAATCCGAAATTTCAAGCGCGGGGCGCAGCGGGGGTGGGGGGGCAAAGATCTGACAGGACCCGCAAGACCCTGCCCCCCCCATAGCTACGTAACTTGCTAAAAATCATTAAAAACATCATTTATTATCAACTTATCTTCACGAAATCACTCATGAAATATACAAAAAATACTGAAATATATCTTAAGCTTGATATTAGTCTTTGGGATATGGAAATATTGCTAGAATTAACTTTGGAAATAGTGTCTCCTTCCGTAGTTCGACTCACTCACGCCTCCCCGTTTTCTGTGATGCCTGGTCTCTCTCGGCTCGGCGGGGACTATTATTATTATTATTATTATTATTATCATTATTATTATTATTATTATTATTATTACCCCCTGTGGCGGGGGGGACACAACCTGGCCGCACTATGGGGTGGTACTACTACTATGCGGCCAGGTTGTGTTAGGAAGAATACTGCCACCGTATTCCCTGCGTGTCGTAAAAGGCACCTAAATGGGGCGGGGTGAGGGGACTAGGGACCCCCTCCTCTGTTTTAGTTCCTAAAAAGAGACAGGCCAGAGACTGGGTCTACGAATGTGCGTGGATGTAGGATTATTATTATTACTATTATGATTATTACTATTATCATTATTATTATTATCATCATCATCATCATCATTTTTATTACTATTACTGTATTATTACTATTATTATTATTATTATTATTATTAACGGTATCAATGTTTTATTATTATTATCATTATTACCTATCCTCACGCATTACCCCAAAACTGATCAAAGCACTTTACTGTCTTCTAACCTGTCAAATAGCATTAACCCCTCTTGGCTCAGGTGACAGCCAGGTGTAGTCAGACTGGACGGACAGGCTGATTAGTAACCAAGGAGACTCATTAAAACTGTGGAGATGACCTAGTTCCGTCAGATAAAAAAAAAGATACCGAGGATGGCTATGACGATGATAATGAAGAAAAAGGAAAAATAATGAAAGTTTCAGTTATATAGTTTTTTTTCATTACCAGGTATGTTTTTGTTCTTACACACACACACACACACACACACACACACACACACACCACACACACACACACACACACACACACACACACACACCTGCATATATACATACATTCAAATAACCTGCACACACACACACACACACACACACACACACACACCTAGCACGCCATCTGTCATCACACGTGTCTCTGTCTGTCTGTCTGTCACGTGTCAATCACAATCCACGAAAAATGGAATATCCAGCACCCATACCCAACACTGGCTATTCACACATCACCACTACACACACACACACACACACACACACATACAGAGAGAGAGAGAGAGAGAGAGAGAGAATGAGGAAGTAAAGGAGCGTTGTGGTGTTGATGTGGACGTGACAAAGTGTTGAGAGAAATTATTTGAGATGGTGTGGCCACGTGAAGATGGAGAATGAGAGACTGACTAGAAGAGCGTAGGAGAGTGATGTGGAGCGGCATAGCAGGAGGGGGAGACCACAGGTGAGATGGCGTAATGGAGTGAAGAGGATGCGAGTTTGAGGGAGGGCAGACAAACAGCAGAGGGCAGAGCGACGTGAAGGCGATTTGTTTATGGCCACCCCTTACGGGATTAAGGCTTCTAGCAAAAGATCGATAGACAGATAAATAGATAAAGAGATAGACAGACAGACAGATAATATAGATTCTTGTTTCCTTCAGACGATTAAGGAAGCTCCCTAACAAATTTTCCTTAGCGATTTATTTTGCTTATTAAACCTTACTATCCTTCTTTGTGTTATCTAAACCCCTCCAATTCTTGCCTGTCCCAATCTGAATAAACCGTCGAGGGATAACAAGAAGCAAGTAAAACCGTCAGTGTTAGACAAGTAAAGATATAAAGAAATTATCGTAGTAAATGAGAAAATAATTGACCCTGATAATGAGGTTAACTAATATCAGTGTTTAACTACCTTGGCATCATGGCGTCTCGTTGTTGCTGACTCCCTGATCCTGTAATAAATAAATAAAATAAATAAATAAGTAAAAGCTGTGTGTGTGTGTGTGTGTGTGTGTGTGTGTGTGTGTGTGTGTGTGTGTGTGTGTGTGAGAGAGAGAGAGAGAGAGAGAGAGAGAGAGAGAGAGAGAGAGAGAGAGAGAGAGAGAGAGAGAGAGAGAGAGAGAAGGGGGGGGAACGTCTATGAACTCCTCTGAAGAAAACAAGCCATTAACAAACAAAAAAAGCCCCCAAATTTCAAAATAGCCCAAAATATACGTATAGATTAACAGCCCAGTTGCTAAGAGTGATTTTCCATGCATTTAATTAAGCGTGCATGATAAAAGTGAGTCAGTGTTTCGGAATGGTATATGTGAAGCTTCGGAACAGGTGTTGGCTGTGGTTAATGAAGAGGTTTGGTGGGGCCTAAGTGAGGGAATGTGTGGGATTAGAGAGGGGGAGATGCAGGGAGGTAGGGAGGGACGGGGAGGTGGAGGGAGGAAGGGAGGGAAGGGGAGATTGAGGGAGGGAGGGAGGGGGAGATGTTGGAAGGTAGGGGAGGATTAAGAGATGTAAATGACCAAACAGACTGAGCCAGATCCAAAAAAGTAATCCAAGTTAGTGTAAAAACAGAAAGAAGTATATAACCAGACAGATAAACAGATACATAAATCAATGGGCAGATAGATAAACAGGCAGATAGACAGATAGATAGATGGATAGATAGATAGATAGTATAGTGTAAAATAGTGTGTGGTGTCTTGTGCACTACCCCAATGGACTGGAGGTTGGAGGCACGAAGGAACTCTTGGCCTGGCCTCCATCCAACACCCATCAATTTGCGTGTCACTACCCCTTTAACCTTCAGTTACACACACACACACACACACACACACACACACACACACACACACACACACACACACACATTTTAAGACACACATGGTGACTTACATGGCCACATACTTGCAGGGCGTTATACACCCCCCACCCCACACACACATAGAATTTCATACTGACAAGGTGACATACTTACACGATATCTTGCTTACTTGTCCTTATACTTACATGTCTATACACTTGCACTATTAAACACACACACACACACACACACACACACACACACACACACACACACAATTTTAATACTTACATGCATATACTTTCACGGAGACATACTTACATGCCTTAATTCATGGGTTCTTGCTCACAAGGAGACACTTACACACCCACGCACACAAATTTTCATACTTAGGCTACATGACCACACTCTTACATATCATACTTAGGCTACATGTCAGTCTGCCTCTACCCGTTCTCTTTCAAAGCCCCTCACCCACCCACCCACACCCACACACTCACCCACTCCCACTTACCCACCTACAACCACATTTACCCACCCAACTAACCACCACCCACGCACGCACACCTACATCCACACCCACCTACCCACACCCACACCTACGCCAGCACCCTCCCACCCGTCCACCCACCCTATGCTGAATAAAATCGTCTGGAGACTGCACGATTGGGAGAAAAAGTTCGAAAGGATGGAGTAAGGCTGTCCAACCCCCTCCACTACTAAAGACTCCTTCCTGTGCTGAATAAAATCGTCTGGGAGTACCGGTACCACAGGAAGAATATGCTAAATAAATAAATAAGTTACCATAGAGAAATACTTAACATCACAGAAGAAATAAAAAAGAGAAAGACAAAGAAAGAGGTTTTAGATGAGAAATATTTAACTCTCCATAAAATACAGTAAATAAAAAAGAAAAAGTTATCGTAGAGAAAAAAATGTTATATATAGTAGAGAAATATTTAACACTCCTGGGGATGAATTATATATCATACAGAAACAACACAATTTCTCTGCCTCCTTATCCCATCTCACCATTAGCAATATCTCGATACAATTTTTTTTATTACATTTTTTTTCACACTGGAGGGGTTAGAGACAGGTTTCATTAATTCCATCAGCACGAGAGGTAGTACGAATAACCTAAAATAAAAACATACATAAATAATAATAGAGATAAACACAATTTCTTTGGCTCCTTATTCCATTTCATTTTCCAAGTAAAAAAAAACAGCGCATAAGAGTAGCATAAAATCCTAATGTATATAAATAATAGAGAAATACTTAACACATTTTCTCTGGCTCCTTACCGTACCCCATCTTATTTCCAAAGTTAAATAAAATCGCAAGAAAGTGTCCCGAATAACCCATTAAAAAATAAAAAAAACGAATAAGTTATGATACAAAAATACGTAACACAATTTCTCTGGCTCCTTATCCCATCTCGTCATTAGCAACACAAACACGGAAGGGCCATTTTTACGGCCAATGTTAACAGCATCACGACCATTGCGACTCAAGGAGGTACTTAACGACCAGGAACAACGACCCTATTATTACCCTTGGACTTGGAAGGCTCCCTAACACCTTTACCTGTGGACTTGGGAGGCTCTACCACCTTTACTTGTGGACTTGGAAGGCTCTTTACCAGACTTACAAGGCTCTTTATCACCTATACTTGTGGACTTGAGAGGCTCTTTACCACCTTTACTTGTGGACTTGGAGGTCTCTCTCTCTCTCTCTCTCTCTCTCTCTCTCGTCACAGCAGTCTCACGAAGAGACCAAATGCAAGAATAATAATAACTACAAAAACATTACTTACAGAGGATTAAACACGTACATATATACGACTTTCACACACACACACACACACACATACACACACACACTCATACTGAAGAGACAGTTACGCTAAGGTGCAACCATTATGCGGAAATTAAGTGGTTGAAGTCTTTCTGTATTTATGGTTTGTGGTGTAAAAGAATTAATGTCACTTTTTTGTAACTGTGGAGGTGAAAACGTGTTCAAGGAGCAAGTGAATTCCTCTGTTACTGTCTGTTACTTCTATTATTATTATTATTATTATTATGAACAGCAGCATTACCGGTACTACTACTGCTACTAATGCTGTTACTACTAATAATAATACTACAACTATTACAACAACAGCAACTACTACTACCACTACCACTACCACCACTACTACTACTACTGCTACTACTACTACCACCATCATCATCAATCATCGTCCTCAATCATAACTATTATTGTTATTATTAATATTATTATGAACAGCAGCATTACCGGTACTACTACTGCTATTAATGCTGTTACTACTACTAATAATATATACTACAACAACAACAACAACAACAACTACTACTACTACTACTACCACTACCATCATCATCAATCATCATCGTCCTCAATCATAATTATCATCATCATCATCATTATTATTATTATTATTACTATTATAATATACACAAAACAGTACTAGGGAGCCTTCTAAGCCCACAACAGCATCAGGTGCTTCTTGGCCCTGCTACCAGCCAGATGCAAGGGCTCTCACGCACCCACCCTGCCCCCCCCTACCCACCCCAACCCCAGCCTCTCCACCCACCCTACCCCTACACACCACCTCCACCCACACACACAGCTTAAGGTGGTGCTGGCTCTTTCAACACACACACACACACACACACACACAGCTGAGGTGGTAATGAACGAAGATCCTGGGAAAAATAATCAAACAAAGTACTTTATCATCATCATCATCATCATCATCTGCTATTAATTTAGACTCCCCTCTCACTTACCTCCATTATTCCTTCTTACTTTTAGCTCCCCTCTCTTCCCCCACTCTCCCCTCCCCCGAAGTCACCCCCTAACCTTCCCACATCCTCTCCCCTTCCCACTCCCCCCACTCCTATCATTCTCTCCCTCCCCTTTCACTGAATTCAATTACCTCACTACTCTTCTTTCCTCTCCCCCAGTTCCATTTTCCTCCCCCCTAGACACCTCCCCCCCCCCACTCCTACTCCAAGGGCAATATTCTAGCACGTTTAGCAAGGTTACTAACACCTCTTCCTTACCGATTTATTTCTGACTGCACCGTTACTATATTCTTGTGTGTTATGCAATCTATGTTGATACTGAAAAGACATAAGAAGCAAACCGAGGAATATTCTTGAGTACCTTAGTTTGGAAAATGAGTCGCTAAGGAAAAGGTGTTAGGGTGCCTCCTCACCCCACGAGAATACGGGCGCAAGTCACTCTGCCTCACATACATAAGATTAATATTTTTTATGTAATGCAAGGAAGAAGGAACAGTCCATGAGCCAGACCCCCAGATTTCGAGTTTTACAATAAATTTGGTAAATAAACCAAACCCTAATTTTTGGTTAGCTTGATGCCTGAAGTGTCCAAAAATCACGTTTGGACATTTTGGATCCACAGCTTAATACCCTTTCGGCGGCCATTTTTAAAAATGGTCGCCATTTTTTTGCCAAAATCAATGTTCTCAGAAAAAACATTATAACTTTTCACTCAATTGACTTATGAACATGTAATTAGTCTTAATTTACTCAGAATACAATGCTGCAGTCACTCATATAATGATATATGTCATTAATTATTATTAACCACCACAAAAACAAGGATTTATGTGATTTTTTCTCCATTTTTTAGTGATTTTTTGGCATAGACTTCCGAAAGTTAGTAACCACTCACAAAGTAGGCATCAAATGACCAATTTTCTTCCAGAATATGATAGAGGGATCTCTAACACACACAAAAAAACACCATATACTTATTCTGTTATGATTAGGAGATCTTTTCCAAGACAATTTCTGTGACTAATACATTTGCCGATTTTTATGAACACCTATTTTAGAACCTTATTGGCTTGATACACATATATGTTCTCTAAGAATAAAGACTAACCATTTTTTGGTTTGTTTCCCTAATTTTTAATATTATAGGTATCAGGCTAACCAAACATTAGTGTTGAATCTGTTCACCAATTTTATACTAAAACTCGAAAACTGGGTAGCTGTCTTAGCGTTTCACTTACAACTTAGTTGAGATTGCTTTCATTGCTCATTCATTTTATGTCATTATGACAACTGATAGTAAACAACAGCTAATAATTATTTTTATTACAGAACCGTGGTGCCAGGTGTAAAGATGACTGACACAAACAAAAAGACAAACAAAAAAGAGAAGGTTCCTTGCATCATCTGCGGACAGATTTCGTCTCCTGAAGAGCTGAGTAGATTGACTTACCACTCATCATGGAAAACTCTTCAGGAGGCAGCAAAAATCAGAAATTTTGAGCCACTCCTCAGAATTGCTGTGGAAGATGACAAACTTTGTTCCTGACATTCTATATCATGTTAAGTGTAGATCAGACTTTACTCACAAAAAGGCTCTGACGAAGTTACTAAAAGATCAAGATGAAGCTAAATCTAAACACACTAAGAGTGAGACGAGACAATTTAAACGCCATAAAACAGCAGCAACATCTCGTGTATATGAAAAGGTTTGCATCATTTGTGAAAAAAAGTCAAAATATGTAAAGGGTTCAAATACGCGAGAGCCGTTAATTCAGGCTGTAGAATTGCGTGCAGATGCACAAATTCGTAATGCTGCAACCCTGAAATTAGATCAACGAATTTTGTCAATCACTTCCCGTGACATTGTAGCGGCTGAGGCTCATTATCATGCCAGCTGTTATAAAGTATATGTTAAAGAACAACCTGCCAGTGATGGAAATACCAAACAAACTGATCCTTACCACAAAGAAGTAAATGCTTCCATTACTATGTTACACAAGTATATCCGCACTGATCTTTTTTCCAAGCCACGCATTATTCCCTTGACAGATCTGACCACTAAACTGATATCTCTCTTAAATGACAAAAACATAGAGGTCAAAGAATCTACAAAGAACAATCTACAACATAACCTAAAAAAGGAGTTTGGAGACAGTTTGCATTTTTTTACACACAACAGAAAAATTTACATCCGGCCTCTTTCCCTTTCAGTAGATAAAATTGCTTGTGACTACCTAGACCTAAAAATCAAACTGGAAAACTTGAACCATCAGCAACAATGTGAACAGATGATGATTCAGACAGCTGTTTTACTTAGAGATAAAATTATGAATGAAGTAAAAGAACAAATATGGCCACCAAAGCCAGATGAACTTACTGAAACATATATTGATCTACCAGTTTGCCTCACTGAGTTTTTGAAGATGCTCCTTGGTGGCCAACAGTCTTTACCATCCAATCAGATCAAAAGGCATTCATGGTCAATAGGTCAAGATATAATGTATGCTGTGACAAATGGCCAGACCATCACACCCAAACATATTCTTTTGCCATGGGTGATCAAGACCCTAACTGGTAATGTTGAAATGATTCGGATTTTAAATCGTCTTGGCCACGGGTGTTCATACTCTCGTCTAGAGGGATTGACACAGCTCTCTCTATTGAAAAGTTAAGTGTCATTGATGAAGATGCACAGGCCCTTCCTCTTGGAACACATCCGTTAATTCCGACTGTGCTTGCATATGATAACATTGATGCCTTAGAGGAAACACTGAGTGGTGCGGGGACATCACATCGTGTGAATGGGATAATCGTGCAACCCCAAGTTTCAACCTGTACACCAGCCAGAGTACCAGTCACATATAAAAAGGATAAACGGCGTACCACAGAAGCTAATTTGGAGCCACTTCCCATCTATATTTCATCAAAGAGAAACTCACCTCCTTCTTTGGTTCCACCAAATTCATCTGTACTATTTGAGGATGCTGTAAGCAGATGTCGTCAACACAATCTTCTCTGGATATTAGTTCGCCTTCATGATTCATCAAACCATACCATGAGCTCGTGGACTGGATTCAACATCCAGACGAGAGATACAACTACAGTCTCTGTTGATAAAGTTGGTTATCTACCTACCATAAATGCTCCAGCTACAGATATTTCTACAGCCAATGAAATTCTGTCAAGGGCACTTTCTATCAAAGAAACTCTATCCCTTCAACATATTGCTATTGTTGCGGATCAGGCGCTTTATGCTAAGCTGACAGAAGTAGCGTGGAAATTTCAAATGAAGTTCAACAGCGTTATCTTGATGATGGGTAACTTCCATATCATATGCAACCTACTTTCAATTATTGGCAAGTTATTTCGTGATGCTGGGCTTAGAGACTTAGCTGTTGAGGCAGGAATAATAGCGGAAGGATCAATTGATAAAGTATTAGATGGTAAACAATACAACAGAGGCGTAAGACTTCATAAACTTGTCTATGAAGCTTTGATGAGGCTCGTTTGGACAGGATTCCTAGAATGGTTGGAGATCAGTTACTGCCAAGATCAACAGAACATCGATGCAGCTTTGAGATTGATTAAAGATTTACATGAAAATCCATGTGCATCAACCCATGCTATATGCCTGAAAGAGGATGTGTGGAAGAGAGTTTCAGATCTTTTTAATATCTATCAGGATGAACTGAGACACAGTAGGGGAAAATTGGCTGGATTCTGGATGATTTATTTGGATCTAGTAGAAATTATGCTTGGCCTAATACGAGGAGATCGGGAAGGTGATTGGAACCTTCACCTGGCTTGCATAAGGAAGATGATACCTTGGTGCTTCGCAGCTGATAAAACTAACTATGCGAGGTACCTCCCAGTGTACTTCCTACAGATGGCATCATTGGGGGATAAATCACCAGAACTTTACAGACATTTTCATAGAGGAGGTTTCACAGTTCAGCTTGGTGACACAAATCCATTCGCACGACTTCCCATAGATCAGACTCTTGAAGAAACTGTGAACAAAGATAGTCAGACCAGTGGTGGAACCAAAGGTTTTAGCTTAAAGCCAGGTGCCGTGTCACGATACTATCTTACAGCAGATGCGCAGAAGCCACGGTTTGGTCACCCTGATCTCCAAGAGTCCCGTATAAGAAGAGATGAAATGGATGTGTCGTCTATCGTAGAAATGCTTGAGACAACTTGGACCAACCCATTTTGCAGTGATCCGATAGACCTTGTAAGCATTTCAACTGGTGCAGAGGCACCTCCTGAGGTAGCGAGGGATTTGTTGAAAGCTCATGAAAAGGGTGAGGTAGCTTATGCAGCCCGTCTTGAAAAACTAAAGGAAGGTGCAAGGTTTAATGATCCAATTCCAAAGTTGAAGTTGAAAACATTTAGTGCCCTGAAGAAAACCACAGTTCTTAAGGGAACAGACAAGGAAATCGTACTGAAGGCAGATCATCGTGTGTTTGGCCAAATGCTTCTCGCAGCACAAAGTAGGAGATTAGATATGCAAGATGTCTTGTCTTACCCATTAGGTCCTAAGCCTTGGGCCCTAGTAAATGCAGATGGATCACTAAAGAGAACAGCAAAAGCAAACCTCAGCAGACATCTTGAGAAACAGGTTGCCTTTGCTGATGAACCAAGTGGTGCTAAAGCAACTGTAATTGATGCTATGGGAATTGTGCAAAAGATTCATGGAGAGAATTTGACATTTGGTGAATTGTCTGAGCGGATCTTAAGTTGTATTCTTAATGATGGTCGTAATAGTCAGCGGACTGATGTTGTGTTTGACATTTACAAGGATCATTCAATTAAGTCTGCAGAAAGAATTAGCCGTGGGTCAAAGGAGGGAATCCTGTTCCTTGAAATAAAATCAGGTCACCGCATCAAAAACTATAAACGCCTCCTTTCAAATACTCAAAGCAAGAACAGGCTCACTAAATTCCTGGTGCAAAGTTGGATGGAAGTAGATAATAGGAAGAAACTAGGTAATGTTTCCCTGTTGGTGACTATGGAAGAGGAGTGTTTTGCAATTACACAACATGATGTGACCAAAGTTGACCTACTGACATCCTCGCAGGAAGAGGCTGACACAAGACTCATACTCCATGTTAGCCATGCAGCCAAAACATATAAGAATGTGATAGTTATTTCTGTGGACACTGATGTCTTTGTGATACTTCTCTCACTCCATGCACAAATTGGGGGAAGGATACTCTTGAGACGAGGGAAAATAAACAATATCAGACTCATTGATATATCTCAACTAGCAAAAGTATTTGGAGACGAATATTGTACTGCAATCCTAGGCGTTCATGCTTGGACGGGATGTGATTCCGTCAGTGCATTTGCTGGTCAGGGGAAAATTAAATCTGTAACACTGATTCAAAACAGTGACACTTTTCGAGAGGCTTTCAAAGTTCTAGGAGTGGAATGGAATGTATCTGATGAATTATTCTCAATCCTTGAAAACTTCACATGTGCCATGTATGCACGCAATGCAAAAAGCACGACTGTCAACGGACTCAGGCATGAAATGTTCTGTTCCAAAAATGGTGATGTAACATCTGGTCAATTGCCACCGTGTAAAGATGCTCTGAAACAACATGCAAACGGGCAAATTACCAGGCAGGCATATGGAGGCGAAGTCTGCAAAACTCGCCTGAAGTACCAAAGCCAACTGATGGATATGGTTGGATAATGGCTGGAGATGGACAAATTGAAATTGAGTGGATTACTGGTAAACCAGCCCCTGACATTGTACTTTCACTGATGTCCTGCAAGTGTGTGAGGTCTTGCAAAGCTGGCAGTTGTCAATGTATTGATCATGGATTGCCTTGCACACATGCATGTAAATTTCGAGATTGTGATGACATGTTGAACGACAATTATGAATTAGAAATAATACCAGATATGGGTGATATAAGTGGTGTTGATGAGGATTAGATTGCCCATAAGGAACATAATTTCTTTACTATTTTCCTATCAGTTGATGAACGATGAATTTGAAGACTTACAGTATATTATTATGCGGATGTCGGTATCTTTCTTCATTATGCAATGTGGCCTCTTTGTAATTTGTTCTCGTTTTTTTAATGGCTATGAAGAGAAAGTTCAATTTGCTTGTGAAGGGATTAATGTATGCCAATGAACTCTGAATAGGGAAAATTAAAACAGAACCTTTGTGAAATCTGCATTGTGAATTTCTATTCTTTGTTCTTAATCTATTTCGTGTTTTAGGATTGTTTTTATAAGGAGATGTTTTTTTTTTTTTTTTTTTACTGTTTAGGCAAATGACATTTATTCCTTCACTACCAGTACACATTTTAATTAAAATTAATGTGTCATACAATTTTACTGAAAGCAAGAAGTGCACTGCGGATTTGAGGTGATTGGTTTCCCATTCCAATAGTTTATGTTATGTTAACCCTTGGAACCCGGGTGGACACTTATCTTATTAAAATCATCTACTTAAAGCTAGAATTGTATGAAGATACAGATAATTATTCAGAGGAATTTACAGACTTAGTTTATGATTCACATAATATTAGAAAGTGTTCATAGGATTGAACATAATCATCTACTATCAGTCAAAATTATATGATAAAGAGGCCAGTCGGATTCCGATGGTTAAGTTTTGCAATGGAAATTAACCCCTTCACTACCAACATGTATTTATTATTGTTTTTGACTAACTTTAAGAAGATTTTTCGACTAAACAGAGGGTTTTATAAATGTAAGAAGAGTAGTGCCCATGCTCACTAACTAATTTGGTATAGTCTACTTATAGTTAGCTTTTAATCTATTTTGGTTAACAACAAACTAATATATTAAGCCTAGTACTGATCTGGTATTGAATGGGTTTATAGGTTTTTGTACTAGAAATGGTTTTATTATTTTTATAATTATATAACCAATTATGTACTCTAACTTTGAGCTGTAATCTGGCTTATTCTGGAGAAAAAGGGAAAAACGTCATCAATAGATGTTTATATGTAACACAGAAATATACTTCCCACTCAGGAAGCAATATGACTAATGTGTGTTTTTTTTTTTGGGTGTTAGAGATTCCTTTATCATATTCTGGAAGAAAATTGGTCATTTGATGCCTACTTTGTGAGTGGTTTCTAACTTTCGGAAGTCTATGCCAAAAAATCACAAAAAAAATGGAGAAAAAATCACATAAATCCTTGTTTTTGTTGTGGTTAATAATAATTAATGGCATATATCATTATATGAGTGACTGCAGCATTGTATTCTGAGTAAATTAAGACTAATTACATGTTCATAAGTCAATTGAGTGAAAAGTTATAATGGTTTTTCTGAGAACATTGATTTTGGCAAAAAAACGGCGGCCATTTTTAAAAATGGCCGCCGAAAGGGTATTAAGCTGTGGATCCAAAATGTCCAAACGTGATTTTTGGACACTTCAGGCATCAAGCTAACCAAAAATTAGGGTTTGGTTTATTCACCAAATTTATTGTCATTTTCGGTCTGGCTCATGGACTAAAGGCCATGGTGTGAAATCCGGACATGCCTTGCCCCCCTTATTCCATACATCATACATACACACACCTACATAACATACACAGACCTACACCATACATACAGTACATAGGCTACACATACACAGACCTACACCATACATACATACACATACACAGACCTACACAATACATACATACACATACACAGACCTACATAATACATACATACACAGACCTACACCATACATACATACACATACACAGACCTACACCATACAGACATATACATACACAACACACACACCAAACGAGCAATCACACATACACCATCCATAGGTCATAACTTCACCATACATGTACTGTACACCAAAAATACTGTGAATCATTCCATACTCCATACATTTATCATCTGTGTAGCATATACACCATACATACACCATATCCCCTGCCTCTCCCTACTCATCAGCAAAACCCCTGCCACATACCAACTCTTTCTCCCTCCCCCTACTCCAATATCCCCCTTACCTCCCTGACCACCCCCCTCCCCTCTCCTCCTACAGATCCCTCTCATCCCCTACCACACACACACACACACACACACACACACACTTCCATCACCCCCTCAGTTTTCTTTATTCCGCTTAATGGGTAACTATTCTACTGGGTATATAATTCTCGCATATCCTTTATTTTCTAGTGAAGTCCTTTACTGTCTATCTTGTCGTTCCCAGACGGTTTTTAATTCAGTTTAAGAAAATCCACTCGTGCTGAATGGGTTAACTAAGGCTCTATCAAACACCTCCAGTTCGAAAAGTCTCTCTCTCTCTCTCTCTCTCTCTCTCTCTCTCTCTCTCAAGGTGAATATACCGCTCCAATTTCGAAAGTCAGCTGAATCTAACGGTGAGGAGATGGGAATAATAATATAAAAAAGTGGAAAAAACAGAACATAAAAAACTGAAAAAGGGAAAAATAGAGAAAAAGAAAAAAGAATAAAACGAGAAATAGAAAAAAGATGAGAAAAAGAAAAAACAAAAATGAGAAAAATGGAAAAGAAAAAATAGAAAAGAAAAAATAGGGTGAAAAATTGAGAGAAAACAAAGGAAAAAATAGAAAAACTAAAAAGAAAAAGAAAAAAATAGAAAAAATAGAAAAGAAAAATTATAAAAATGGAAAATAGAAAAGAAAAACAATAGTACCAGTGACCAGTACCGTATATAAAGGAAAATAGAAAAAGGCAATAAAAAACAAAAAAATGAAAAAAAGAAAATAGAAAAATGAAATAGAGAGAGAGAGAGAGAGAGAGAGAGAGAGAGAGAGAGAGAATGAAACAAAAAGTATTGAAAAAAACTAGAAAAAAGGAAAAAAACAAACAAGAAAAAGAAACAGGGAAGAAAAAGAAAGAGGAGCTAAGGAGGATGGGAAGACTGAGAGGACACGGAGAGGGGATGATGATGATGATGATGATGATGATGAGGAGGAGGAGGAGGAATACAAAGAAAAACAAACAGCAACAGACCTTATGGTCCTTTCAAGGCTGCTTGTTACAGGATAGACTATGACTACAAGATCTACTTCTACATGCTGAAGGATAAGGATAGTAAAGCAAGAAGGCTCCGCCCGCCACCAAACCCTCCAGTTAAAACTGACAGGAAAAAGTGAGAAGGACCACCATGCAGCATGGAAAAACTGACATGGAAATTTTATAGGAAAGACTGATATGGAAAAGTCACATTATATAATACTTTACCTATGAGGAGGAGGAGGAGGAGGAGAGGAAGCGGGGAGGCGGAAGAGGAGGAGGGAGGAGGGAAAGGAGGAGGAAGAGGAGAGGGAAGAAGAAGATGAGAGGGAGGAAGAGGAGGAGAGGGGGAAGAGGAGGAGAGGGAGGAAGAGGAGGAGAGGGGGGAAGACGAAGAGGAGATGGGGGAGGGAGCGATAAGAGGAGGAGAGGGAGGATGGAGGAGGAGAGGGAGGAAGAAGCATGAGGAAGAAGCATGAGGAGGAAGGGAGGGAGGAAGAAGCATGAGGAGGGAGGAAGGGAGGGAGGAGGAGAGGGAGGAGGAGAGGGAGGGAGGGAGGGGGAAGAGGAGAAAGGAGGAGGAGGAAGAGGAGAGACGGAGGGGGAAGGGGAGGAGAGGAAGGAAAGAGCAGGAGAGGAAGAGGGAAGAGGAAGAGGGGGAGGAGGTAGAAGAGGTGAAACGGGGGAGGAAGGGAGAAGACGAAGAGAGGGAGGAAGAATAGGAGGAGGGGAGGGAGGAAGAGAAGGGGAGGGAGGAAGTGGAGGAGGAGAAGGAGGGAGGAGAAGGAGGGAGGAGGGAGATGAAGCATGTAAGGGTGAAAATGGAAGTGAAAGATGAAAGAATTGCGAACGCAACATACACAGCCACAATATCATCATCATCATCACCACCACAATCATCTAATTATACAAAGCATGTATTCAACCTACAGATCAAACAAGAAAAACAATAAACAAATATGCGGAAATAACAAAATACTCGTATATGCCAATTTCCTTCGCTCCCTAATGAAGTCTTTACATTCCTGGCTCAATTAGAAAAATAAAAATAACATCCACGAGTAAAAATAAACGCAAAATGAGGAAGACCGAAGTTCAACAAGGAATTTCAACCAACTTACCTTCCGCCATTACAACTCCGCGCGTCCACCCTCTTCGTAGACAAGATCACATTTTTTCCTCTTACGACTCCACCGTTTCGTTAAATTCACTATCACGGCCATCAACGTAAACTTTCGAAGTCGCATAGTAGTTTGTGAGTCACTAATTCCCCGGTCAAGCGTTAGGTTTTAGTAACGAATCCCCGCACACGCGCACACCCTCCCTCTCGAGTGTCTTGATGTGCACTGACCAGCCTCAGTGCCGACTGCTGAGTGGGAGGAATAATGTTAAGAGGCGGAGGATATGGCAACACTCTATTACAACCCACATTTTATTAAATCCATTCCCGGTTTTTATGTTGCAGATAATTACTTCTAGACACAAAAGACATGGGTAAAATAATTGCAGTTTCATCTAGCATGCATAATCCTAACAAGAACGCTGTAAAACTGTGAAAATATGAAAAATGGATGATGTAAAGAGACCCACGCAGATGCCAGAAAGCGCTGTTTTCCCGACTCTTGTACTGCCTTTAAATGCCTGCGGCTTCTCTTTCTTCAGATTTAAAAGTCTATGGGCAGCTTATGAATGAAGTATATTTAAACCTGAGAGAGAGAGAGAGAGAGAGTCCTGTGTCGACCCCTGTGCCCAGAATCCAGGAACTACAGGGTACTTCCGGTAATTAATTTCTAGCAATAAAATTCAGGCTGGAAATACTCTTCAGTCTCTTGATTTTTGCTCTAATATTTATTTTGTAACTCACATGATAATCTGGCTTGGAATAAATTAGTTAGGTGTGTGTGTGTGTGTGTGTGTGTCATTCTTAACACCTTTTCATAACCGAATTATTTTGGACATTAAACCTCAGAATCATCTTTATTTCAATGAAGCAATTTGCCGATACTAAAACAAGGAAAAAAAAAAAAACGAAAAATACACAATAAAACACCAAGAGAACAGCGTCATTGAGCCTCCTATCTACTTAGAATACTTAGAATACAACCCTATGTTTTTCCAGTGAATTATAAAGTGTGGCATACAAAATAAATCGCTTAGGAAGAAGATTTACGGCATCTGATAGGCTGTACGGGCCATTATGGAGAGCCCTAACACCTCTCCCTTAGCGATTTAGTTTCCCCTGCATGGCCGTCAGTTGCTTCCCTGTTGCATGCTGTTAAAATCATAATCATCATCATCACCATCATCACTACCATCACCATCACCATCATCATCATCACCATCAAAAACAAAGATCATAACTTTAACAATAACAGCTAAAACAATAACAACCACACAAGAACAAACAATAACAATAACAATCACAACTACAAACAATAACATCAATCACACAGTTACAACAAAAACAGCCATAATGAACAATAACAACTACAAACATTTAATAACAATCAGCATTAACACCAACCACAACCACCACCACAACCACAATCAACAACTCAATCATCCACCACCACCACCACCACAATCAAATAACAACTACAATCATCCGCCACCACCACCACCACCACAATCAACAACAACAACAACAATCATCCACCACCACTACCATCACCACAACAACTACTACTACAAACATCCACCACCACACCACCACCACCACCACGATCAACAACAACAACAATCATCCACCACAACAAAAACAACTACTACTACTAACATCCACCACCACAACCACCACCACCTCCACCACCACCACAATCAACAACAACAACAATCATCCACCACCACCACCACAACAACAACTACTACTACTACAAACATCCACCACCACAACCACCACCACCTCCACCACCACCACAATCAACAACAACAACAATCATCCACCACAACAAAAACAACTACTACTACAAACATCCACACCACCACCACCACCACCACTTTTCATTCTTCACCCGTTTTCTTTATCACTAACGCGGGTAACTAGGATAAAAATGTTAATGCTCTCGAATTATGAATTAAAATACATTCCTCTGAGATCCATTGTCCAAAAGAAAAAGGAAAAAAAATGGGTGCCAAAAATAATTATGAAAAGCTAGGTTATATTTTTTCAATTTATTATACGCAAAATTATTCAAATCTTGGTATACGAGGAATTATTTTTTTCTGCCGATTGGCGATTTTTTTTGGCATGTAATACTACTGAGAAATTTGGCGTTTGGCATGTGAGAGTAGCGCGTGCTTAGTTTTTCTTCTCCCGGTTATAAAATATTGCGAAAAATGCGTCACAGGATTGAAGTAATTTTAAAGAATCAAGAGGCGGAACAGAATCAAGAGGCGGAACAGAATCATATCAAGAGGTGGAACAGAATCATATCAAGAGGCGGAACAGAATCATGGGGCGGAACATAATCAACTCAAGAGGCGGAACAGAATCAAAAGGCGGAACAGAATCATCTCAAAAGGCGGAACAGAATCAAAAGGCGGAACAGAATCATCTCAAGAAGCGGAACAGAATCATCTCAAGAGGCGGAACAGATTCAAGAGGCGGAACAGAATCATCTCAAGAGGCGGAACAGAATCATCTCAAGAGGCGGAACAGATTCAAGAGGCGGAACAGAATCAAGAGGCGGAACAGATTCAAGAGGCGGAACAGAATCATCTCAAAAGGCGGAACAGAATCGTCTCAAGAGGCGGAACAGAGCCATCTCGAGAGGTGGAACAGAGCCATCTCAAGAGGCGGAACAGAGCCATCTCGAGAGGTGGAACAGAGCCATCTCGAGAGGTGGAACAGAATCATCTGGAGAGGGGGATTAGAATCATCTCAAGAGGCGGAACTATCTATCTATCCTTTTATCTATCGTCCCTCTCGCCTGTCAGTCAGTGGGGGTAACTTGCAAACCCTCACCAACAACCCAACCCAGCTTTATAAATCCATCTCCATCTGTCTACCTATCTACCTACCCATCTATCTATCTATCTACCCATCTACCTTCCCTCTCGCCTGTCAGTCAGTGGGGGTAACTTGCAAACCCTCACCAACAACCCAGCTCAACTTTATAAATCCATCTCCATCTGTCTACTTATCTATTTACCTATCCCTCTATCCATCTACCTTCCCTCCTGCCTGTCAGTCAGTGGGGGTAACTTGCAAACCCTCACCAACAACCAAACTGCCATCGCCAAACTTTTCTCTGAATCACCTACCTTATTTCGTCTTTCCATTTCATTCTCTTTCAGTTTCCTAAATCTCTATCTACCTACCTACCTATCAATCTATCTATTTACATCTCTATCTACTTATCTATCTGTCTGACGAAACTGTAGACAGGGGCGCTCGCTATCGTTTTTTTTTTTTTTTTCTTTGTGACTGCACTCAATGACAAGAACTTCCATGATCCTTTATGAGGTAGGAATGAGTCTCCTTGGTCACTAGTCAAATCGACTTTCCGTGCTGACTACACTTGGCTGGGGTTGACTTGTGTGGGGTTGAGCTAAATAAGTGTATAGGTAGACTAAGACGGAGAGACAGATAGACAAACAGATAGATAAATAGAGTACTGTCCAACAAGGCGATGGGGTTTGCTCACTAACATTTTTTTTTAATTTTTCTGTACATTACCTTTTTCATTCCCATTTTTCTTTATTTCTTTATTTTTTGTCTATCTCACTATATGATTTACCACAAGACAGCGCTTTGGTTATTGAAGGGATTAATGAATGTTTAATCTTCATCTTAGTTCGAAAATCTTAATCTTAGTTCGAAATTTCGGGACTTACCCATTTCAAGGAGTAGCCTGGTGGTCTAGTGGTCAGGACGCCCCAGTGGGAGTGTGGGCCTTGCGTAGGTTCGATCCCCATAGGGGTGACTGGAGTTTTTATTTTATTTTATTTATTTATTTTTTATTCTGTAATGCCATTAAGGGAAGGAGCCCGGTCATCTACCCTTAAATTTACTGGATTACCCTTGCCTAGCCCCGGGGCCCTACACCCCATGGGGTACTAGTGTTGTTGTTGTTGTTGCTGTTATTGACAATAATAATAATAATAAAAATATTATTATTATTATTATTATTATTATTATTATTATTATTACTACTACTACTACTACTACTACTAGTACTACTACTCATGCTACTGCTGCTACTACTACTACTACTACTGCTACAAGTACTATTATTACTACTACTACTACCACTACTACTATTACTACTACTACTACTGCTGCTACTACTGCTATTACTACTACTAACATTACTACTACTGTTGCTGCCGCATCTACTACTACTACTGCAGTAGTAGTAGTAGTAGTAGTAGTAGTAGTAGTAGCAGAGAGATTATGTAGTAGCAGTAATTTTTTTTTTTAAATAACAGAACAGTGGATGGAAAAACAAATGAATAAAAGAAATAATCCATACACCAGATTACTGGTGTCCTCTGTTCATAAAATATCTGTAACAGTTGGACTTGAACAGCTGTAGGTTTTAGTCTGGGGGGAAACAACTCTGGGGAAGCGAGTTCCAGAGAGATGCAGTTCGGGGAAGAAAAGAATTCTGATAGGCAGAAGTTCTGCAATATGGCTGAGTGCCATTCCAGTCATGAGTGCTACCAGATGCCCGTGTAGCGCGAGGGAAGGCATGGAGGGATGGCACTATCTGTCTATTGCCAGACGCCTTAACCCCGTACGGGGTGGTCACAAACAAATCGCCTCCACGTCGCCCTGTCCCACGCAGTTTCACTGCCTTGCTCCCAACTCACCCCCCCCCTCTCTCATATACCTTTCCACCCCATCCCTCCATCTCCTCCTCGGCCTCCCCCTCCCTCTCCCCCCTCCACCTCATTCACATACACTCTCCTCGTCAGTCTCTCACCTTCCATCCTCTCCACATGGCCAAACCACCTCAGTGTGTTCCTCAACGCTTCCTATCACATCCACATCCACAGCGCAACGCTTCTTTATATCCTCATTTGTCTGCCTGTCTCTCCATGTGACTCCACAGGCTCCTCTTAAATAACTCATTTCCACTGCTCTCACTCTTGACTTGTGTCCTTCCAACAACGTCCAAGCTTCACTTCCATACTTTAGAGTTGGTATCACAATACTGTCATGTAATAACTTTCTCACTTCCATGCTCACTTCCCTGTTTCTTATCACTGCTTTCAAGGAATCAGCAACCTTTCTTCCTTGTTGTACCCTTTCAAGCACTTCCCTCCAAACTTCTATCCTTACTCATCACACTACCCAAGTACTTAAACGTACTCACATTTTCCATTTCCTCACCATCCAACCTCACTGTACATTCACTGACTTCACCTCTCTCAGAGATCATCACTTCACTCTTCCCCACATTCTCCTTTAGATTCCGTTTCTTACACACTTCGCCAGACTCATCCACCAAGCCTTGCAGCTCCTCTTCGTCTTCACTTAACAACACAATATCATCTGCAAACAACAGTACAGGGAGTTTCCAGATGCCCGTGTAGCACGATGGAAAGCATGGAGAGGTGGCACAATGGATGCAATTTCGTCTGAGCATTTGCCATAAAAATACCTGTTAAATAATGCAAGGGAGGCAACATTCCGTGTTACTTGTAGGGGCGGTAGTTTATTTGTAATGGCAGGGTTGTTAATAATTCTAACAGCTTTGTTCTGAATTTTGTCTAGTTGTTTTAATGCAACCTCTCCACATCCATTCCACAAGGGTGAGCAATATTCAAGCTGAGAGTGCACATGACTCTTATAAATAATAGCCAACTGCTCATCAGCGAAGAAGTTACGGACTCTGTTTAATAATCCAAGGTTCTTTGAGGCGGTTTTAGCAAGTGATCTGACATGAGAGGTCCAGCTGAGGACATTGTTAAGTGAGACGCCAAGAATTTCAATACTTTTGGAGATGGGAATATTAGTAGCACTGAAGGTAATATACGAATCTGGCAATACTGTCTATTAGTAAATTGTATATATTTAGTTTTACTAGCATTAAATGAGACAAGATTGGTTTGTCCCCATTCACTGATCGTAGATAGGTCTTGATTTATGGAGATGGCAGGACTGAGTTGAGAGGTAGAGATATTAGACTTTGTAAATGGGTGTCTGAGTGTGAATGAACTATGTAGTGTTGCGTCATCTGCATATGAGTGCATGGGATTGTGGGTGACAGATAAGAGATCATTAATATGAACCAGGAATAGGGTTGGCACCAGAACTTATCCTTGCGGCACGCTGGTGTTGAGTGGAAATTGGAATATACATCATCTACTTTTACTCTTATTTTCCTGTCACTGAGATATGAGGAAATCAAAAGAACAAAAGGCGTTAGTCCATAGCAAGGGAGTTTGGACACCAGGGAATGGTGCCATACTCTGTCAAAAGCTTTAGAGATATCAAGGGCTACTGGACGAGTTTCTCCATGTAGGTCGATTGATTGATGGATGGTACGAGTTAGGAGACTGAGTATGTCAATGGTGGATCTTTCGTGGCAAAAACCATATTGCCTATCACTAATTAAGTTGTTGGATTCAAGATGTTTAACAATGTGCTTATCAATTAAAGTTTCAAATACCTTACCAAGAGAAGATGTGACTGCTATTGGTCTGTAATCAGAGGGGTCAGAGGAACTTCCTTTCTTCGAAATTGGGTGGATATTGGCTTCTTTCCATCAATTTGGGAATGAAGAAGTACGTATGCATAGTCTGAATAATTTAGCTAGAACAGAGGCAAGTTCAGGGAACACTTTTTCAAAACAATTCGCGGAATTCCATCTGGGCCTGGAGCTTCATTGGTAGGTAAATTGTCTAGGATGGATTTTACGTATCATGTCTGTATTTTAAGTGGAACAATTTCGGGAGAGTCAAGTTCCAGTACTGGGATGTTATGGCTGGCTTCCCCTATGGTAGAATTTCTGGCAAATGTACTGGCAAAGATATCTGCTTTCCCAAGCGGGTCATGTGTAATGTTGCCATTTGAAGATTTTAATGGGGGAATGGAAGATGATTTGTTAAAGTTATTATTGAAAGAATTAAGAGTTGACCAGAATATTCTATTATCATTAGGGTTGTTAAGTAGTTTTGATGCTTGCTTTTGAAGTTTGATTTAGCTAGATTTATTACAGCTTTTGCATGATTTCTAGCAATTTTAAATTGAGAGAGTGATTCTGATTTCTAGCAATTTTAAATTGAGAGAGTGATTCAGATGTTTTTAATTTTAAGAGTTATATGCTGATGACTTTTGGGGATAATATAGTTGCAGTTGTCATGTTACCCCTATCTGTCTGATGGAGCAGATCCATCAACGCGGGCAAACAGTCGCTCCTGGTAAACAGAATCATCTTGGGATTGCAAATCATCATAAGAGATATCATGGATTAAAAAACAAAGAACAGGCTTGCATAATAGAGAAAAATTATCTAGTGCAAATAAAAAAGTTCCATAAAGAAATAAAAAGTTAGTCATCAGTACTTTGTATCTACTTCTTGTCATCATGATATTCAGGTACCTTTTTTATTTTTTTCATGTTATTTTGCTCCCAGGCTCTTCAGGATGCGAACTCGGTGGGCTGCAGGCTGATGTTACCCTCCTCTTGTGGTCCACCATCATCTTTTCGGAGGATAGGCAGGGAGTTGAGGGATGCTTGTTTTACGGGGTAGTGGAGCCGACTGTTATATTAGTGCCACCACGTGAAGGATTCCCTCTCCAACGCTATTCCTGTTATAAGAAAGTAAATATGAGAAATATTAATAATAATAATAATAATAATAATAATAATAATAATAATAATATTATAGCCCGACGCCATAATCCCATAAGGGGTGGCCGTTTGTCCTTGAGTTAGTTGTTTTACAGGGAGGAACACTAACCCTCCGCCAACCCACTTGTTGACATGTAGGGAACACGAATGGGTTGGTTATATGGTTACCACCTAGCGTTGTAAATGGTTTCCTGGATTAGAGGAAACCATTAGGCTTGTCACTCAATGTAAAGCCACCGGAAATGAAGAGAAGAATAATAAGAGGCAACAGGAAAGGCGGGGGAAATAGGAAGAGAGGAGGGCAGACACAGAAAAAGAATGACAAAGGTGAAGGAAGAAAAGTCAGCACTACTGTATATCAAGTGAGTGGTTGATGGTGACCACCACCTTCCACCCCCCCCCCGAAAAAAAAAAATAAAGACAACAGTTATAAGGATAAAAATACACTGTCTTTATTTAACAACATTCAGTCAAATTTTATTGAAAAAAAAAAAAAAAAACAGTGAGATACACAACTCTTCTCTTGGCCAGGTAACCAAGGAGAGGTGGGAGAGAGGGAGAATAACCATCTTTATTTTTATACATATTACATAAATTTTTACACACATCTCTTTTATATCTATTACAAACCTGTGTTCTGTATATAAAAATCTATTTACTTTTCTATCTACTTCTCACCTAGGACACAGTTGGCATGAAAAAAGGATCACTGAAGTGGTGGGGGTGTTATCAAAACTGTACATATAGTGTGTTTACCTTAACTTGGCCAAGTATTTCAACATTTTTCAACTTATTCCCTGTAGCTCAATGACAGACGACAATACTACGGCGGCTCCTACATGCTTTACGCAGCTCTTCTTCGTGACTAACACCGTATTTCTAGTCTCTCGTTACAGGTAAGCATTTTAAAGATGGAGAGATGGCAATTTTAGGCCAAGTTAAGGTGAAAAGAGTATAGTGAGAGGGGGTGAGGTGGGTTGCTTCTCGTATATCACAACACCTGTATCACCAAAACCTAACACCATCGACCTTTCATAGATTTCACCTTCCTTTCACAGTTTTTACTCTCTTCTCACGATTTTCAGTATCCTTTCACAGTTTTCACCATCCTTTCACAGTTTTTCATTCTCTTGTCACAGTCTTTCATCATCAGGTCACAGTCTTTCATCATCAGGTCACAGTTTTTCATCATCAGGTCACAGTCTTTCATCATCAGGTCACAGTTTTTCACTTTTCACAGTGCAACCATAATTTTCAATATTCTTTCACAGTTTTCACCACTCTCACAATTTTTCACTATCCTGTCACAGTTTTTCACTTTATCATAGTTTTCACCATAGTTTTCAGCTTTCATCATCCTTTCCTAGGCTTTCAATACCCTTCCACAGTTTTCACCATCCCTTCACAGTGTTCATCATCACTAGTTCGTGTGTCGTAGCTAAAGCTACAATTGTGATTCTTAAATCTTTCTAACACCACTTCTCTCCATCACATTTCTCTTCTTATTACTACTGTGCAATATCTTTAACCTAGTAAACATGTCTAGCACTGAAGGGGATTATAAGAGAATGGTTACTGACCACTTAAGAATCACGTCTTTCACACCCTTTCAAAACCATGTCTCTTATCTATGCCTATGGTCAGACTCAAATATGAAGTCCGTTTGGGTGGGGCCCGCGTGGGGATTTCCCTCTCTACAGCTCTGCCAAACCTCCTCTCTCTCTCTCTCTCTCTCTCTCAGTTGATTGAGAAAGTTTTTATATATTTATAATTTGTGTTTTCTTCTATATTGTTTAGACCTTTTTTCCACACCACCGCTGAGGTAAAAGTCTTGGCGCGTTTTTTTTTATACAGGTTTCCCCAGCAGGCATAAGTCCTCTCTGATCTTTCTTCTAGAAAATACTTGTTCACATCGTAAATAAGTTCTTTCTCCCGACTGTGGAGCACACGAGAGCGAGTCGGAGTAGCTGCCATCGTGGGTGGGGATCAGGGAAGAAGTGACCGGTCACCTGTAGTCTGAGGTGGGTGTCCTTGACCTCTGGCAACGTCAGAAAGCGACGTTGTCACGTGGTGTGGAATTTATACAAATCATTGCTATTATCCTAAAAAGCGACACATTCATAGCACTATATAGCCTTATTTAATATATTTAATAAGTACAGAATATTTAATATACAATTTCAGATAGTAAATAGCTGATATATGACAGAGAGAGAGATAGGTACTGGGGTTGATGCGGCAGTGCTGTAGAGAGGGAAATTCCCTCTCGGGCCCCACCCAAACGGACTTCATATTTGAGTCTGACCATAGTCCTGACTATTTCTATTCATTTTAGGAGGGATAAATGTTAGTAAAGTTGTTAAAATTTACATCTCAGCAAAAATAACAAAATACGAGAATAAAATAATTGAAATGGCGGAGGGAATTTTGTGATTAAATAAAAGCATGATGGAATATTAAACAGGCAGTTCTCATTATATCAGAGATGTTTTCCTAACTATAAAAACTTTGCCTTGAAATTAACCCTTTCTATTGGTGGAAAGTGGCATATTAATTCTACTGAGTACATTAAACTTTTATTCAGAAAATTTTTATCATTATGGACTTAAATCTTTACATCCGACATTTTTACATATTATTCCTGCTCCCTTTACTTTTTTAAAATTTAACTTGGTATAAAATATTTGTGTTGAAGGGGATAAAAATTGCCTCCATTAACCCCTTCACAACGAGAACTCTCCTCTTAAGTTGAAGAAAATCGTCTGAAGATAGCAAGAATATAACTGTAAAACTGTCATGAGATTGGAAAGATTCATATCAAAACAAATAAAATAAAATAACCCATAAACAGGACACAGCATATAGGCGTGGGGGGAAATTCGATAACATGTATCCTGTCTCACGTTGCTATGGATACTGAAATGGATGAACGATAATATTCACAGGTAAAGTGGTGTTTGTCATTCTATTTTCACTCTAATTTATTGAGTTTAATTTCGCTGCTTTCCAAATATATTAATCTTTTCAACCCTCCCTACTGCCAGATACTGAGTTTGTTTTTGTTTATTTACTGCTCGTGGATAAAAATATTAATCCATTTTAGTTTCACAGTAATTTCAGTTACTGGATTAAGTTACATTCCATATATATCGGTAGCAATCTTTTCACTCCTCCCTGTAGCCAGATACTGAATGTTTTTATTTTATTTATTTATAGGAGTTATGTATAGCCTTCATTAACATCCCATTCATTACAAGGGATAATATATATGTCCATCATTAACCCATTAACCGAATTATTTTTTTATTCATTCTTAAAGCCTTCATTAATCCCCATCAGCTGAATTATAGAGGATGTTTATAGTCTTCACTGATCCCATAATTTGGAATGTGTGGGTTATGTATAAGCTTTCAAGACCCCTATTTATACATTTATTTAGTTAGCCGTTCCATGCTTTATCATCCCGTCGTCTAATTACAGCAGTTATATACAGCCTTCATTAACACCATCATTTGAATTATTGAGGTTACTTATAGTCTTAATTAACCCCACCATAACCACACATCCCCCTACAATAAAAATAAAAATAATGTATCAATAAGGTAACAAGAGTAAAGAACAGGCGTCTTCGAGCTGAAATGGTTATCTCACACCGGGTCCGCTGTGAGGTTATCTGTGTTGGAACGTAAAATTCATTCCATCAGTGCCAGGACATATATTACTCTCAGACGATTTTCCTCAGCTTGGCCTCTAATGACCTAGGGGTTGATGGGCGAAGTGGTAAGTTAGAAGCAATGTCTTGCACAGCTATACCTCTTTCACTTTAACTTGGCCCAGATTTTCTTTGCAGATTTTTTTTTTCAGTGGTAGATGTAAGCAATAATACGGCTCTACATCCCTCCCCATAGCACTTCTTCATGACTAGCATTCTATTTTAGTGCTGGTGTTACGACTCAACATTCAATACAGGGAGTTTGCAAATGTAGACCAAGTTAGGGTAAAAACAGTAAAGCTAATGGCAACCCCTCCCAACATTACTAGAGGTCCCATCCCAAGCTGAATAAAATCATCTGTTGTCAGCATGAATTAAGGACGTCGTGGTACTGAAAGGGTTAAGTGGACGGCTTCCCACATGGGGCGTGATGTGCCAAAATGATGAGGTGGGCAAACAAAACAGGCCGACTCACAAGATGTAGTTTCGAGACACCCAATTTTTGAAGGATTACCGGGCTTGTTTTGAAGTTCTGTTGGTTTAATGGCTTACTTGATGAAATTTTGAAGCATAGAGATGTTCTGAAGCATTACTGGGTGTGTTGTTTTGAAGTTACGTTGTTTTCATGGCTTACCTGATGCAATTTCGAAGCAAAGTGATGTTCTGAAGCATTATGAAGCATTTCGCGTAGTTTTGATGGCTTACGTGATGCAGTTTTGAACCATAGTAATCTGAAGCATTACTGGGTGTGTTGTTCTGAAGTTACGGTGTTCTGAAGTATCGTGTTTTGGAGTATTATCTTGTTTGAAAGTCAGGTGTTATTGCGATGCTTGGTGTTGATTCAAAGCATGCTGTTGCTTTGAAGCATGATGTTTCGAACCCTTATGATGATCTGAAACACTTGATTTGAAGCGCTGTTTCGATCCATAGTGTTTTAAAGGATGACAGTTATTCTAATTAAGTTGGTCCGAGCATAATTGTGCATCAGGTGAGCATGCCAAAATACGTAGTTCACTGGAATAATCTGCTCAAGATAAAGTAGTGGTTCAGTTTGCTTGTGTGGAGTATCATATTTCAAGACGTCTTTTGTTAATACTGCAATCATCCAACTATACTTTCTTCTGATTAATACAGTGCTTCATAACTCAACCTGTAAAGCAGCCTCAAGAGATTAAAACACACACACACACACACACACACACACACACACACACACAAAACTTTCTTAACAATAGTTGTCAGAATTTTTTTCTGAGTGTATTCTTCTATAAAGACACCAAATGTTAAAATTAAGTACCCCACTCTTTGAATGAGTGGGGTATAACTGACAGCCTAACTCACCTCTTATTATCTCCTTGATCCTAGCTAGCTCCCCTCGATTTGGCTAATCTCAAAGGATACTTAGCTTGGTAAGTCGGAATGACAGATAATGACGGGCTTGCGGTCTTGGTTGGGTTGCATGGGTCGAATCAAAGTGTCCTGGTGTTGGCTATATACAGTGTGCTCCCGTCAGCTAGCTTGCTTGAACGAAACTGACCTAAAAATGGCGTATCTCTTCCTTCATTGGATTCAGAGATGCCAAATATTATTTAATTACAGTTACTTAAGTACAATGAATTACTTAACGAAATTTACAAGGTTTACCTTAACAAGTTAACCTTAGTTAAAAAAAAAAAAAAAAAACTGAAGCCAAATATTCATTTTATCTATGTTAAGATAAATAAGATCTTCTTCCATTTTGTCATCATACCACGCATGTGCAGCCATGTACATGAAATATTCCTATAGGTTATTTACATATGTATTTACATTATAGTAGTCCATAAAAGGTTAAATGCAGTAGCATTTAATTTATTAATAATAAAGACTATTAGCCAAAAAACTAGAGCAAATTCCTGGATTATAAAACCTCTTCGCATCAACACTAAACATTAGTGTGGAGTGAAAAAAACTTTTTTTTTCGATTTTCAAAAGGCCTGGGTGGGGAAAAGTTGTGGGTTCATAATACAAATACTGTGTTAAAATTATTTTCCTCTAAGATAATATTTGGACTATGTACACTGAGCTTTAAGTTCTTCCCTATGATGCTAATTATGACATGTTTCTTCCAAATGCGCCAGGTATCTGTTGTCAACAACTATTGTGTAAAATAAGATATTTTAACAACTAAATGTGTAATAGAAATAATAGAATGAAAAAAGGCATTTGTTATCTACTGTCTCCTCAATGTAATGTAAACTAATTTTGTAATTATTTAAACATATTTTCCTTTTCAGACAGAACTAGAACATGTACCTTGTCCCATTATGGCATTTAAAACTCGAACTAGTCATTGGTGCTCTATCCTAGGAACTTCAGCTATACTAAAAGAAACTCAGCTACCTACAACTACTGATGTACTGAAATACTGCCTTCATATGAATAATGAAATGAGATGTAATGGTGATCAAAATCCTTTGTTTAATGCTATTGCTGATTTAGTTGCATTCAAAGTTGAAAACCTTTGGGATAAGGCTTCAATCCCACATTTGTCACATCAAAGAGTTGTTGAATTAATCAAAAAGTGTAAAGGAAAATATAAGAAACTATTGAAACAACCAGTGAATAGAAAAAAACAGTCCTTCTTACAAAACACGTGTGAAAGTTTCTCTGAAAACCAATGCTGAGCTTTTTGATATTGCTGCATGCAAATGCCGTACCTTCTTAGGGTGTTCGTGTGAGAAGCAACGCCAAGTGCCCAAGGCTGAAAGAGACTTCCTAACTGATCAAAGAAATGAGAGAAAAATGATGATCACAGGAATCGACAAGAAGGCAACCAATAAGATGAAACAAAAACTGATGAGAATGGAGGCTGAGAAAGAGCGCAAGGAAAAATATTTTGTGACTCATACATGTGATCAAAGTGTTATGTATATTGTGACTGACGATGCAGAGGAAAACAATGAAAGTACTGATAGCAATGACAGTGAATGGTCTCCACAATCCAAGAAACAAAAGTCTGAAAATATAGAACCTAGTACTCGTACATCACAAATGCGTCTAAGCCTTTCAACTGTAGCAAGAGAATGTGATAGGTATGGTATCTCAGATAGAGCTTGTGCTTCAGTAACAACAGCAGTATTGCAAGATATTGGGGTAGTTAGCAAAACTGATTCCACTAACGTAATAGATCGGAGTAAACTGAGACGTGAGAGGAAAAAGCAAAGGAAGGAGGTTGTAATTCAAAGCAAGGAAGACCGAGGTCCATTACATGGCTTATACTTTGATGGGAGGAAAGACCAGACACATTCAATTTAAAGCCATGGTAGCACTCAGTATCCAATTTCTTTTGTGGAAGAACATGTGAGCTTAATAAAAGAACCTGGCTCAGAATATCTTGGACAAGTGTCACCAAAGGATGGATCTGCAAATGCCATTGAAAAGTCAATCATGGATTTCCTACATGAAAATGATATATGTACTAATGATCTCATAGCTGTTGGTTGTGATGGAACCAATGTGAACACTGGCATAAAAGGAGGAACCATTCGGCTATTAGAAGAAACCCTTGGCAGACCATTACATTGGTTCATATGTCTACTGCTGCTAATGAACTACCACTGCGGCATCTTCTTCAGTATGTAGATGGTTCAACAAGTGGACCAAAAGCATTCTCAGGTCCAATAGGTAGAGCTCTAGAAAACTGAGAAACTGCCTGTTGTGAAATTTCAACCAATTGGGCTTAATGTAGACCTACCAGATATTTATACAGAGGTGTTAAGTACGGACCAACGATACTTGTATGATATGTGTGAAGCAGTCAAGAGTGGTGTTTGTTCCCAGAATCTAGCATTACGTCAGCCTGGAACTCTCATTCATTCTCGGTGGGTAACAGCAGCAAATCGGATTCTGAGGCTCTATGTTGCTACAAATGAACCATCAAATAATCTGATGGTTTTAATTGAATACATTACGAGAGTATATGCACCAATATGGTTTAGTATCAAGCTCAAGTCCCCTTGCACAGAAGGGCCCAAACACTTGTGGAGTATGATCCAATCATCTCGATATCTGCCCTCAAGACTGAAGAAAATAATTGATCCAGTCATCCAATGCAACGGATATTTTGCACATGTTGAAAACCTACTTCTTTCAATGATTACAGATGAGAGTAAGGATGTCAGATTACTTGGATTGCGAAGAATTCTCAAGGCAAGAGAGTCTAGGGCACCATCAGGAACTAAAGTGAGACAGTTTCAAGTTCCAATAAGAATACTATGATATGATTGGACTGAAAATAGATTTGAGCCTCCAATCACTAAGAGTATTCTAGAAATCTCTCTCAGGCACTTCCTTAAGAATGACGATATACTGCCTATTCCCAGTTTCCCCTGTCATACTCAGGCAGTGGAAGGAACAGTGCATCTTGTTACAGAAGCATGTCAAGCTGTCTCCTGCAGTGACGAGAGAGACGGATTCATTAGATCTCGGTTGAAATCTCGGTCGGTTATTCCTAAGTACAACACTAAACATGAATACAATATAATGTAAATAAGTTCAGAGTAAGATAAAGTGTGACCAAGGTAGGGTGGTTGGGTGGGCATGGGTGGAACTCGAAATGCAGCCACCTCCTCGTGGTGAGTTCTGGGTGATTTGGATAATATGAAAAGTACAGAAATATTATTCAAATTAGCGAAGAGCTGCATATACTGTATGTCTTAGAAAGCATTTTGGTATGAAGAGACAGAAGATAACAAATACCTTTTCTCATTCTATTATTTCTATTACACATTTAGTTGTTAAAATATCTTATTTTACACAATAGTTGTTGACAACAGATACCTGGCGCATTTGGAAGAAACACGTCATAATTAGCATCATAGGGAAGAACTTAAAGCTCAGTGTGCATAGTCCAAATATTATCTTAAAGGAAAATAATTTTAACACAGAATTTGTATTATGAACCCACAACTTTTCCCCACCCAGGCCTTTTGAAAATAGAAAAAAAAGTTTTTTCACTCCATCCTACTAAACATCTCTGGTAAATTCCTCTGCTTATAACAGGGACAACTGTATTAAAAGGTGTGCATAAACCGCTACACATAGGATATCTCCCTCTGGGGGAAACAGTTTCCACAATAGCTATCATCATCATCATCATCATCATCCTAACTGGGACAGTATTATAGGAAATACCTAACTCACTCTTGTAGCTGTATAAGGACATGAACCTGGGCACATAAGACACCAATATGGCACTCAAACTCATCTAGCAAAAGACCGGCTTATTTGTTCAGGTTTGAAGTGTGGTGTTGCTCTGAAGTGTGATGTTGCTGTGAAATGAGGTGTTGCTCTGAAGTGTGATGTTGCTGTGAAATGAGGTGTTGCTGTGAAATGAGGCACTGCTTTGATATGAAGTGTTGCTTTAAATGTGGTGTTGCTTTGAAGTGTGGTGTTTGGAAGAACAGTGTTGCTTTGAAGTGTGAAATTGCTTTGAAGTGAGGTGTTGCTTTGAAATGGTGTTGCTTTGAAGTGTGGTGTTTCAGAAATGACGTTGACTTGAACTATTGTATTTCAAACCACAATATTGTTTTGAAGCATGTTTCAAAGTGATCTTGTCTTGAAGAATGGTACTTTGAGCTATGGTGCTGAAGTGACTGCATTAATAGTGTTGTCGAAATACTTATCCTTCATCAAAGAGGAACAGTTGTTTGGTTTCCCCTTTGACAAAATATCAAAGTGGTGTTTCAAAGTGGTGTTGTTTTCAAGTAGGGTCCTTTTTTTAAGTACAGTACTAAAGTAACTGTCTGTAGTAGATGGTCTTGTCAAATTACTCAGCTCTCTAAATATCCCACTAAATCAGAATGGTTGTTTAGCTTGACCTTTGACCCAGTGTTCATGCCATCATCAGTGATCACAATTCAACACCTAACTTCAATACTGATCGCCTAAACCATCGTCAAAAGGTGAATACACTCTAGATGTGCCAGAAATAATGAGAAAAATACATGCAATATACCCAAAGTCAAGCAACCTTACCGAATAATTTCTGGAGTGCAGCCCAACACATTAATTTGTCTTTTTTCTTTCTTTATTCATTTTTTTTACAACGACAAATTAATATTCTCCTGTCGACCTTACGAATATTTTACCGTGGATTCACAAACAGACTTACGATAAATTCCCTGCCATAACTAAGATTCGTTTTACTGGAAAGACAAGGGGAATGAATAACTGAATCTTTACAAGTCCACATCATCCTGCAGTTACAAGTTTTACGTCCCAGTCCATGCGCCTACAACCTGCCACTCAGATTTATTTATTTTTTTGCCTCTCACTCCCAAGTCTTTTTTTTTTTTTTTTTTTTAACTCTTGCTGCCTCCAGACGATTTTATTCAGCTCTGGAAAAAAGACCTCTTGTACTGAAGGGGTTTTCTGACTCTAACTAACCCCTGCTGTGAAAAAAATGGTCTGTCTTAATGATGAATACAATCGTCTGGAATTGGCAAGAAATGGGGGAAAAAATCATCCTTCAGTTTTCAATGGAAACTCGAATCCGCCTCTCTCTCTCTCTCTCTCTCTCTCTCTCTCTCTCTCTCTCTCCAGACGGTTTGATTGAGCCAAGGAAGAGATTTTTTGCACTGAAAAAAAAAAAAAAATTGTGATAGTTACAATATATTCAACTCATTAATTCACCTCAAGATTTTTTTTTTTTTTTATGTAATTTATTTCACGTGACTAAGTGGTAGGAAAGAAAAGTGTTCGGACCTGTACCTTTTCCATTGCGCTTCTTCGTGACTAGCAGGATATTTTAGAAGCTAGGACGGTACTAGCTCTCCGCATCCTTTCCACAGCGCTTCTTCGTGACTAGCATCATATTCTAGTGCTAATCTAATCCACTGAAAATGGAAGGACGGCAATTTTTAGGCCAAGTTAATGGGAAAGGAGTATAGAAGAGGAGGGGTTAAGGAAGGATACATCTAAACATTCCTGAGCTGAATAAAATCGTCCGGAGATAGCGAGAACATACAGCTCATCGGTGTGAAGGGGTATTAATTTCACCTCACTTCTCTCATGTCTGTTCCCTCACTTCAACTATCTATATAACTTTTGCTGACACTGTTTCTCTTCACTAACTTTTACTCATGTTCAATTTTTTTTTCTACTAATTTAATTTCTCTTCCCTAACATCCCTTTACTTTATACACCTCATCTCATGCCTTTCCTCCCCTCGCCTCACTTCTTTACACTTCATATCACTTTATATAACCTACAGGCACTTCAGACATTGCTTCTTGTCACTCCCCTAGTCTTCTCTCCTTCATTCATTCATCTTCATCTGGACTTCCCTTCCCTCCATTTTAGTCACTTCATATTATTTACAATTCTCTCAATACTGGAATTTCATGTCACTTCAATCATCTTCATTTATTTTCAACTTTTTCCCACTTCACCTCACTCATCCCGGCTAACTTCAACCCTCACGCTCCATGCCTCTTTTATTTTCAGATTTTCCTGTCACTCACAAAGATTTCTCATATCTATCTGCTCACTCGTCTCACTTTACTCATCTCACGTCAAGCTTTATCTTACCTCAGCTCACCTCAGCTCTATGATCAGTTCCCAGACATTGTAGAGCTTTCAGATTCCTTGATATCGTTTTTTTTTTTCTTAACTAAAAAATACAAATTAATTTATTTATCGACTTGTATTGTTTTCATTTTTTTCAGTTCTCTCATGTCTTTTTTTTCTCCATTTTTAAACTCTTAATATATATCAGTTTACTCATCGTCAGCCACATTTCCAAATTTCATACTCTTCCTCATTCTGAAATAGGATGCATCTCACATTAAATCACTCATCGGCTTTTAGATATCATATTCCATTTTGTTTCGGATGTATTAATTATTTTTCACATCACTCACTCAAATCACTTCAACTCACACTTCATCTATGGTTCCAAGACTAGATTTCAGTTCTCTCTCTCTCTCTCTCTCTCTCTCTCTCTCTCTCTCTCTCAAACACAGCTTATATCAGCTTCACTCAGCTGACTCACCTAACTAACTCTCACGCTTTCTAACATTCCAGTATTTCAGTTCCTTCTTCTATGTTCTAACTTATAAGCCCTTCTAACTTTACACTCCTCAGCATATCACTCTTTCATCTCAGCTCACTTCAATTTTCTTATCCAATATTATGATCGTTTTAAGTCTTTTAACTTTCCATTGTTTCACTTTCTTCTATAATTTTAGCTCACAAACGATCCCACTTTTCTCATCTCAAATCTCTTCTCACCTCAACTCACTTTCGCTTTCTGATGCACAGCTCCAGCAGTTGTAATGATTCCAAACTTCCAGATTTCCAGATTTTAACTTTGTCCCCATAATTCTAGCACACAGACGATCTCACTTTTCTCATCTCATCTCAGATCTCTTCTCACCTAGGTTCACTTCTCTCTGATAATTTTTTTTTTAGTCGTTGTAAGGCATTTTTCACTTTAAATATTCTAGCTCACTCCTCTCATCTCAAATCTCGTCTCACATCGCTGTCTTGGCTCATCTCAACTCAAATCCCATCTCTTTTTGGCTCAGTTCTCCTCCCTGATCCATAGTTCTAATTGTAAGGCTTCCCAATTTCACTTTTTTTTCCCCTTCCCAATTCCTCTCTACGTTTCCATCCCAATTTTCCTCTTAATTTTGCCTTCCCAATTCCTCGCTTTTTTCTCTCTATTTTCCAACTCAATTTCTCTCTCTATTGTCCTCCCCATTTCCTTTCTTTATTTTACTCTTTATTTTCCTTCCCAGTTCCTCTCTGTATTATTCTCTATACTTTCCTTCCCAATTCCTCTCTTTATTTTTCTTCCCAATTTCTCACTTTTATTTTTCTCTTTCCTTCCCAATTCCTCTCTTTTATTTTTACCTTTATTTTCCTTCCCAATTCCTCTCTTTATTTGTCTCTTTATTTTCCTTCCCAATTCCTCCCTATTTTTCCTTTGTAATTCTCAAACACTTAGGTGGGCGGTCTTCTTCATTAGGGTTTTGGAATGAAGATTGAGCTCACATGGTGAAAGAGAGAGAGAGAGAGAGAAGGACAGGGAAAGCTTAAAGAAAACGAGACAGGCTAAAAAGATAAGCAAAGACGGAACATTAGGGGAGACTCGTGTAGATCGCAGATAGAGACCTACCCCATATTGACGAAAACGACGAGGAAGGAAACAAGAAAAGTCGTGGAGAAAGAGAGGAAAAGATGGTAAAAGGCAAAAGAAAACACGAGGCTAAACAACAAGTGAAGAAATTACAGTAGGAAGGGGGGGGGGGTCTCATGTAAATCACAGGCACAGAACTACCCTATGAAGGAAAAGTCTAAAAAGCAAAAATGAAGAAAAAAACTCATGAAGAAAAAAGAAAGGGGGAAGAAAAATAGTCAAATCTTAAAGAAAGCGTGAAGAAAGAGGGAAAGAAAAAAGGTAGTCAAAGAAAATGGGATAGGGGAAAGAAAATGAGCAGAACAACTCATGAAGAAACACGGGAAAGAAAAAGGACAGTCACAGCTTAGAGAAAACGAGAAGACAAGAGGGGAGAAAGAGTTGCCACGCTGAGAGGGGAAAAAATAGTCACAGCTTTGAGAAAACGAGAAGGAAGATGGGAAAAAACAAAAAGGACAGTCACAGCTTAGAGAAAACGAGAAGAGAGAGGGGGAAAAATAGTACTGTAGTCAAAGCTGAGAGGGGAAAAAACAGTTACTGCTTAGAGAAAATTTAGATGAGAGAAAAAAAGAAAGAGGGGGGGGGTCACACCTTAGAGAAAATGGGATACGGAAAAAGGAAAATGGAGAAGGCAACATCAGGGGGGACTCAGGTAGACCTCAAATAGAGGACCGTCGCCAGAGACACCACTCCTATTAGCCCCGTCCACCGTAGACTAGAGGCTGAGTTGCAGTAGGAGAGGTCACAGGAGCAGACCCGGCGGATGAGGACCCGGGTCGTGTAGGTCTCGCACGTGTTGGTCATGATGGTGTCGTTGGTGGCACAGTTTCGGTGGAAGCTCTCGACCTCCTCTGAGGGGAAGAAGAAGAGGTTTATGTTATAGGGAGGCGTCGCAGCTCCCTTTCCATACCGATTATCTTGCATACTTGGCTTTTAATATTTCCTGGAATGTTTTTTTTTTTTTTTTTTTTTTTTATCGTTTTAATATGGACTGCAGCAAATACGAGAATCAGGAGTGTAATGTTTGGAATAAATCGCTAAGGAAGAGGTGTTAGGGAATAACCAAAATATTTTAAATACGACCTATAGACCACGCGGACAATTCTATCCGTCTTAGACGGTCGGGACGTAATGTTACGAGAGAGAGAGAGAGAGAGAGAGAGAGAGAGAGAGAGAGCGAATCACCATGCATACGTAATATACTCCCAACCTGCATGAACAGCAGTCAGTGAAGGTTTGGTTAGTAATTTATTGGCATGAATTAATATTAACCATTTTTTAATCAGTATTTTATTCATAAATTTCTCATTATCTTTCCTTTATCTCTATTGATTACAATTATTTTATAGTTTATTTTTCAGGTAATTATAAAAATGTTCTTTAAAAATTCTTCTGATTTACCCATCTACACAGCCAGACTCCTTAATCCCATAAGGGGTAGCCACAATCAAATCGCCTCCATGTAGCCCTGTCCCCTGTCATTACGCTGCCCTCCCCCCAGCTCGCACCCCCTCTCTATACCTCTCTACTTCATCCCTCCATCTCATCCTCAGTTTACTCTTTATTTCATTTATCCCTGTTTTTTTTTTTTATAAATTCATGATAAAATTGTCCCCGAAACTGTTTGTCAGAGATTCACTATAGTGTGCATAAAAGTTCCCGGTCATGTCAAAGCGTGTTGGTGGAGGTGAGGCCAAAAATGGTGTATTTTTCACGTCACAGGTCAAGGTCAAACTTCCCAGTATGTTGACACGGGACTGTTGAAGAGGATGCTGTTAAGTTTTACAGCGTTATTTTCGTAAATTTTCACCCATTTTTTTTTCGCCTGCACACACACACACACACACACACACACACACACAACATATATATATATATATATATATATATATATATATATATATATATATATATATATACACATATTATATATATATATATATATATATATATATATGCTTGGTGGTAGGTGGGGGCGCTCACCATCCACTCACTTAATGTAATGCTGCTCTCTGGTGTCTGCCCTGTCCTCTCCTCCATCCCTCTCTTAACTTCCATCTTCTTCTATCCTTCTTTCCTTCCATCTTCTTCTATCCTTCTTTCCTTCCATCTTCTTCTATCCTTCTTTCCTTCCATCTTCTTCTATCCTTCTTTCCTTCCGTCTTCTATCTTTCTTTCCTTCATTCTGTCCTCGTCCTTCTGCCTACGGGTGACTTTACACTCCCTATTCTGTCTTTCTTTCCTTCATTCTTTCCTCTTCCTTCTGCCTATGGGTGACTCTACATTGAGTGACAAGCCAAATGGTTTCCTGTTCACCAGGAAACCATTTACTACGCTGGGTGGTAACCATATAACCAAATTTTGGCGCCTGGTGGTTTAGTGAGTAATTATTGTGCTCCAATCGGATTGAGCCGGTGAAGGTTTATATCCATGGGGTGGTTGGGGTTTATTGCTCACGCAATGCCACTCAGGGATGAGTGAGGCTGGTCACTCTCATCTTAAATGTCAGGACCAACTGCCTAGCCCCGGGCTCCTACGCTCCTCATGGGGCAACGTAGGATTGGATGATGGATGTATGGATATCTATATATCTATATATATATATATATATATATATATATATATATATATATATAAAACACACACATACATCTATCTATCTATATATCTAGGCTGCTTCCCCCAAGTAAAGGGTGGTAGCCGAGACAGGACGACACACTCCCACTTTGCTCATCCACTCAAACATTCATTCGCATGCATGAATGGCCCCCCCCCCACACACACACACACATATCTATCTATCTATCTATATAATCGGTCTATCTATCTATCAATCTATATATACATACGACACCTTAAAACTTCCTTCTACCTAGTCATATCTGTTGTATACAGACTTTTCACAAACGTCATGTGTGTGTGGCCAGTATTATATACATATCATGTATGTATCCTCACCATATTCCTTGGATCCTTCTTGTCCCTGTTATAATAGCCAAGTATATATATGTATGTATGTACGTATGTATGTATGTATGTGTGTCCTGTATCACACATATATCATCTATGTATCATGAATGTATGCTCGCTGTATCCAGTTATAACAATCCACGGTACGGGTGTATGTATGTATGTATGTATGTGTGTGTGTACTGTATGTACTGTATGTATGTATGTATCATCTACGTATCATGTATGTATCGTCGCTGTATCCAGTTATAACAATCCACGGTACAGGTGTGTGTGTATGTATGTACGTATGTATGTATGTATGTATGCATGCATCCGTGCGTATAGCCTTGCCAGTGGACTCCAACTCATTACCCTCATATGCTCGGCACGACATAGCCCACGCTAGGGACACTGCCTACTGACGCTGATATACTAACATACAGTTCTTACCCTGTTGTACTAACCTACTTAGTCTCATATTCTAACATACTTACTCTGATATACTTACATACTTACTTACTCTGAAACACTAACATACTCTGATATACTACCATACTTACTCTAATATACTAACATACTTACTCTGATATACTAACATATTTACACTGAAATACTAACATACTTACTCTGATATACTAACATACTTACTCTGAAATACTAACATACTTACTCTGATACACTAACATACTTACTCTGATATACTAACATACTCTGAAATACTAACATACTCAACATACTTACTCTGATATACTAACATACTCTGATACACTAACATACTTACTCTGATATACTAACATACTCTGAAATACTAACATACTTACTCTGATATACTAACATACTCTGAACTACTAACATACTCTGATATACTAACATACTCTGAAATACTAACATACTTACTCTGATATACTAACATACTTACTCTGATATACTAACGAACTTACTCTGATATACTAACATACTTACTCTGATATACTAACATACTTACTCAGATATACTAACCTGCTTACTCTGATATACTAACCTGCTTACTCTGATATACTAACATACTTACTTACTCTGAAACACTAACATACTCTATAATAACATACTTACTGATATACTAACCTACTTACCCTGATATACTAACCTAATAATCCTGATATACTAACCAACTTACTTTCTCTGATATACTATCATACTTACACCCAGGCATACTTACTGTGGTACACTAATCTACTTACTCAGTGGCCTACTTACGCGAGTATACTCACTCAATCTAAGGCTTGTCTGTCTACTTAACACAAGGCCTACTTACTCTAATATACTAACTCACTAAGAAACCTACTTACAATACTTACCATATCTACTCAAGCTTTCTAACGTATCCACTCTAGGCTGTCCTTCATTCTCTGTACTTACAAGTAGACCTACTTACAGATATTCTATTTATTCGTAGGTATTTCCCCGATTTACTAACCTACATCATCATCATCACTATCATCATCACCGCTATCATCATCATCAACATAATCATCATCATCACCACCATCATCTTCATCTTCACCATCATCGTCATCACCATCATCATCACCACCATCATGACTATCACCATCATCATCATCATCACCATCATAATCACCACCATCATCACCATCATCATCATCATCATCATCATCATTCTAAAACAGGACCAAAGCCTCTCATTTTTCTCCACTCTGTCCTATTAGCTATTAACCTGTTCCATCCAATCCCAGCAAATCTGCAAAATCATCTCCCCATCTCGTCCTTTGTTTGCCTCTTCCTCTCACTCCATCTCTCAAACTTGTTCTCTGTCTGCCTCTTCCTCACTTTCCATCTCCCCATCTTGTTCTCTGTCTGCCTCTTTCTCTCGCTCCATCTCTCCATCTTGTTCTCTGCCTCTTCCTCTCACTCCATCTCTTCTCTGCCTGCTTCTTCCTCTCACTCCATCGCTTTGTCTTCTTGTCTGTCTGCGTTTCCCTCTCACTCTATCTCTCCTTATTCTTTGTCTGCCTCTTTCTCTCGCTCCATCTCTCCATCTTGGTCTTTGCCTCTTCCTCTCATTCCATCTCTCCATCTTGTTCTCTGCCTCTTCCTCTCACTCTACCTCTTCATCCCGGCCCGTGTCTGCCTCTTCCTCTCACTCCATCTCTGGGCTGCCACTCAGTTACCCTGGTTGTCCATCTGTTATCTGTTCTACGAAGGACGTGACCTGCCCACATCCATTTATGCTTTTGGATTGTACTGATTATATCCTCTACCCTCCTCTATTCCCGTATCCACGAAGCTCTCTCTTTATCTGTCCATTTAATGTTTAATATAACCCTTCCCTTTCCCTCTTAGAACCCTCCCTCTTCCCCTCTTCGAACCCTTCCTCTTCCCCTCTTAGAACCCTCCCGCTTTCCCTCTTAGAACCCTCCCTCTTCCCCTCTTCGAACCCTCCCTCTTCCCGTCTTAGAACCCTCCCTCTTCCCCCCTTAGAACCCACCCTCTTCCCCTCTTAGAACCCTCCCTCTTCCCCCCTTAGAACCCTCCCTCTTCCCCTCTTAGAACCCTCCCTCTTCCCCTCTTAGAACCCTCCCTCTTCCCCTCTTACCACTCCAAAATTAATTCTTTCTCCTTAACCAAAATGAAAAATGAAAAAAAAAAAAAAAAAAAAAGTATTCAAACTGAGGGCTTTAAAATCTCAAACTACTGTGGTAAAAGACGAATTGGAAAGTTTCAATACTTTATCCATGAGGTGTAATAAAGGTGAATTTGTTACCTTTACTCATTCACCATTTATTAATGATTATTTTTTTGGGGTATTATACTTCTTGTTCTTTTTCGTCATCCTCCTCCTCCTCCTCATCATCATCGTTCTTCATCATCATCAATACTTCTTATTCTTATTCTTATTATTGGTATTAGTAGCAGTAGAAGCTACAGCAGCAGCAGCAGCAGAAGTAATAGTAGTAGCAGTAGTAGTGCTAGTAGTTGTAATAATAATAATAATAATAATAATAATAATAATAACAATAGTAGTAGTAGTAGTAGTAGTAGTAGAAGCACCAATACTAGCAGTAGTAGTAATTGCAGCAACAGAAGCAAAAGCAGTATTACCATTATTATTATTATTATTATTATTATTATTATTATTAACCACATAGTTTTCAATAACCAACTTTTACCCTATAATAAATGATACAAAACTAAAAACCAAATCCAGACCACTTCAATTTTCGAGCGGCATATAAGATATTCGCCGGCTCAGACGTACAGAAATGACAATGATTAGGTGGATGTGCAGTTCGTCCCTGCGTCCAAGGCCTGGAGGGGAGGGTTCACGATGGAAGAGTTGAGAAGTAGGATGGGACTGGAGTGTATTGGTGTTGTGATGAGGAGAGGTAGATTGAGATGGTTTGGACATGTGGAGAGGATGGGGAATGATAATTGGGTGAGGAAGGTGAGAAGTGTTAATACTGGGGGTGGGGTTATGAGGGGTAGACCAAGAAAGACATGGGACGAGGTCATTAAGTGTGACCTCAGGGTTAAGGGACTGAACAGGGAGGCTGCAATGGATCGTGCAGCGTGGAGAGCCGCCATTAGGTGACCAAGGCCGACACATGCAAGCATGTTGGAGTCTTTAAAAAACGAAAACGAAAACATATAAGAAAATTTAAACCCACTGCTTTTTCACGAATTTTTAAAGTTTTTTAATACACCATAAACTTGAAGCGAGAGTGGTTAATTACACTCATAACTCGAAAAAGGCCCCCCAAGAGAGAGAGAGAGAGAGAGAGAGAGAGAGACTTTTTTATTTTGTGTGAGAGAGGGAGAGAGATGTAAACAGAATGGGGATAATGAATTGATATGAAGCATCTTGAGAGAGAGAGAGAGAGAGAGAGAGAGAGAGAGAGAGAGAGAGAGAGAGAGAGAGAGAGAGAGAGAGAGAGAGAGAGAGAGAAAATCCAGTGTGAGAGAAATTAGAGCTAGCTTACACTCTCACCATTAATATCGTAGACGGTCACCGATTCACAGCCCAAGTCGCAGGATCCGGACTCGATCTGCTCCTCAGTGAAGTTGGAGTCCATGCAGCCGTCTATCCTCGAGCTGTTGCTTCGAGGAGAGTAGCTGCAGAGGAAACACTCCACGCTGAGGCCTGGAGGGGCAGGAAAACGAGGCAAATCAGCTACGATAATGGGGCAGGGAAATTGAGTAGGAAATCAGGAAAAATGTGATGATGATGATGATGGTGATTTGGGAAGAGTAGATGCAGAGGAAACACTCCACGCTGAGGCCTGGAGGGGCAGGAAAATGAGGAAAATCAGCTACGAAAATGGGGCAGGGAAATTGAGTAGGAAATCAGGAAAAATGTGATGATGATGATGATGATGATGATGGTGATGGTGATTTGTGCAGAGGAAACACTCCACGCTGAGCCTGGAGGGGTAGGAAAATGAGGAAAATCAGGAAGGTAAATTGGGTAGGAACATTGAGAAGGAAATCAGGAAAAATTTGATGACGATGATTATTTGGGGTAAGTTGCTGCAGAAGAAACACTCCATGCTGAGGCCTGAGGGGGAGGGAAATCAGGAAAATCTGTTAGGAAAAATGGGGGACGAAATCAGGAAAACATGGTAAGAAAAACTGGGTAGGACATCAGGAAAATATGGTAATAAAATTGGGTAGGAAATCAGGAAAATATGGCAAGGAAATTGAGTAGGACATCAGGAAAATATGGTAAGAAAATTGGGTAGGAAATCAGGAAACTATGGTAAGGAAATTGGGTGGGGCATCAGGAAAAATGTGGTGATGATGATGATTTGAGGAAAGTAATGAGGAATATGTAGTAAGAAAATTAGGTAAGACATCAGGTACAATGTGGTGGTAAAATGTGGCGATGATGATGATGATGATGATGATGATGAGCTGCTGCTTGGAGAGGAGTTGCAATATAAGAAATACTCCAATCTTAGTCCTGTGTGAGGAAAATGAGGAAAATAAGGTGGGAAAATTAGGTAGGACATCAGGAAAAATGTGGTGGTGGTGGTGGTGGTTGTGGGAACTTGTTTGGAGGCGAGCAGCTGTATAAGAAACATTCCAGTCTTAGCCCTGCGTGAGTAAAACAAGAAAAAGCAATAAGAAAGAAAATAACACAGGAAAAATTATAACACGAAACTAAAATAGAAACGAATGATATGAAGTTTTGCATCAAGGTGAGTGCAGTATCTTATTACGACACACACTACGTTTAGTCTTGTGTGAAAAAAATACGAAACATCGGATAGGAAAATGGGAAAATGTGGCAGGAAAATCGATAATATGACACTAAAACTGAAACGACTAATGTGAACTACATTATTGCTTAAGGGCGAGTGACACAGTAGAAAAAATATGAAAATTACATGGGAAAATAGGAAAATAAGGCGACATAAAACATGAAGATAACAGATGCAAACAGGCAATGGGTAAGAAAATGTACTCCAGAGCTTCACCTGTAGGAAGAACAAGGAAAATCGCATTGTGATCTTGATTTTTGTAATACTGAGCTGAAAACGTGTAGGGGGAGGCGGTGGCTGAATCAGTAGAGAGGCGGCCTGCAGTCCTGATGGACCCAGGTTCGAATCCTGGCTGGGGCAGGGGACAGTTTAAGGATTTGAATTTCATAAAAAACAGACTTTCCTCATCTACCAGATGACCCGCCGACATGTCGTAAAAATACCCCCGCTAATACCAATACACCAGTCCTGTATGAGACAGCCCTAGCATGTATTCAATATGGACGGTGGGTGTTAGCGCCGAAGTGGTGACATGTGGAGGTGTAGGAGGACTACTGGGCCTTGGGATAGGCTACTGCCCCCAAGATATAGGCCCTGAAGCCTTTGCCCAGAGTCGGACACATAAAAAAAAAAAAAAAAAAAAAAAACCATCTGAGCCAAATTTGGTTAAAATCGGATGAATATCATTCATAAAATCAAGACCGGAATTATTCTCATGGCCGCCATGAAAATAGTTCCACTCTTTTGATAAAGTTCCGGCCTTGCTGAAACGCAGAGTTTTTCACAAACACTAACCAAAATCGGTGTAACTGTTTACTAACCGTACACGATAAATTTCTCT
>NC_137069.1:7588808-7591308 GCF_032717465.1 Coenobita brevimanus | reverse complement strand
ACCTGCGTCCAAGAATCAGGGTAATGGGAGGAACGTGAGCTGGTCTTGTGTTTGTTCTGGATTTAGTTATTGTTGTTGTTGTTGTTGGGGGAGTTTGGGAAAAAACACTCATGTACTTAACAAGACCTATTATCTAGGGGTATGCTTTCCTGGTCCTACCTCCACCTCACCCCCACCCCCTACCTCCCCCCACCCTACCCTACCCTACCCTACCCCACCCCACCCCACCCCACCCCGACACTTTCATTCTTGGAATTATATCGACATTAAAACACCCTCACCTGTGTGGGGCTCGAACCCACCTCGGCACTGTAGTTCTAAAAGATGTGTGGCCGTCACGTAATTACGACTCTTTTCCTGTCACACACACACACACACACACACACACACACACACACACACACACACACACCTATGATCTCCAGTCTTTTAAACCCAAGTGTGTCCAGGCATCTCGAAATGTAAGGAGCTTGAATTTGCCTATCTGGTTATTTTATTTATTTTTCTTCTTGGAGCGAACAATCTTGCGGGTTTGTGGCCTTTGGTTCCTTCTTCCATTAAAAGAAGTCTGGAATAAATTGGCTCTCTGGTTAGTTTTTTTTTTTTTTGAGGGGGAGGGGTAATCTTCCCGGCAGGCCTTTGGTTCCTTCTTCCTTGCATAAAAAAAAATCTGGAATACTTGACTTCCAAATCGATAAATTCTAAAACAAATAAAAAGCGGTGCCAAGGCACAGCAAACCCATCCCCGGCAGTCATTTTAGTGCTGACGTATAAACACAACAGGATATCTAGTCAAAGATGTCACACATCATATTTGAAGTAAATCGGGTGAAAATTGACGATTTTATGCCCATTTGAAATTTTAGGCCCGACCCACCTGACACTGACCCTCCCTACCGCTAACTGGGGGGTGACCCCCCTGATGTAACGAGGCAAGTTATAGGATGCAGATTTGAAAGATGCTTCTTTAGGTTTTGGTTTCATGTCGATATAACAAGTTTGAGACAAGTTATGCCAAAAAACGGTTTTTTTTATACATTATTTCTTACATTCTTTGGCCCTACAGTCTGTACCTTGGCCCAATTTGGTCCCAAATTTAATCTGGTGATCAGACAGTCATAGCCCATCACCCCTGTAATTTTAGTCAAAATCGCACCAATAGTTCTCGCGTAACGTTGCTACCAGCCAGACAGACAGACCGAGAGACGGACAAACAGACAAACCGAGTGAAAACAATACCCGTTCCTGAGCCCCTCCGGGGCGGAGACGGGTAATGAAAATCGCCTGGGTAAAGAAAGAAAAAAGTTATTACAAATTATTAAATACGCCACGAAAAGCAAGGAGGAAAAAAAAAATAAAAATCGTTCTTACCAATTTGAATATTTTTGAGCCTCCATGATTTTTTTTTGACGTTTTTGAGGCAGTGAAAGAAAACTGTTGAATCATGCTATATATATATATATATATATATATATATATATATATATATATATATATATATATAGTATATATATATATATATATAGTATATATATATATATATATATATATATATATATTTATATATATATATATTCTCCCTCTCTTTCTTCAAGACTTCGACGTTGGTAATAAGGTCCAAACGGGGGGTGAAAATTTTTTGGAAACTTAGGGGTGTGAGAATTGGAGAGAGAGAGAGAGAGAGAGAGAGAGAGAGAGAGAGAGAGAGAGAGAGTCACAGAAGCCTATTTCTTATTTTCCTTTTTTTTCTTTTTTACTTACCTGGCGTTAGTAGCAGTGCCAGTGTGACCAGCAGGGTAGAAAGGGCCGCCCACAGCCACCGACCCGCCATCACAGCCTGTCCGAAGAAGACGAAGAAAAAAAAATGTAATGTCCTCTTCTCAAAACAGAGTGAGCGAAAGTATTACAAAAAAAAAAAAAAAAAAAAAAAAAGGAGAATCGATTGAGGAAATTTAAGGAACAACTGCACCTGGTAGATGTGGTTAGTCTGCATCCCATATTTTGCTGTGTGTGTGTGTGTGTGTGTGTGTGTGTGTGTGTGTGTGTGTGTGTGTGTGTGTGTGTGTGTGTGTGTGTGTGTGTGTGTGTGTGTGTGTGTGTGTGTGTGTGGATTAAATATTTTGAGATAACCCTTATCAATGCTATACTGCCATACTGTTTCTACTTTAACTTGGCCTAAAACTTCCATCCCCCTATCTTGAACGCTGCGTTGAATAGCAACATTACAATATGATGCTAGTCACGAAGAAGCGCTATGGAAAGGATGTAGAGCTGTATCAATGTCCTTTTTAAGCTGCAAAAGGGCGGAAATCTGGGCCAAGTTAAGGCGAAGGAGTACCGGTATAGCGAGAGCGAGAGCGAGAGAGAGAAGAGAGAGAAGAGAGAGAGAGAGAGAGAGAGACGGAGAGACAGAGAGAGAGAGAGAGAGAGAGAGAGACGTCTGGTAGCAGCAAGAATAAATTAAAAAAGCGTCCTTGGGCTGATGGGGTTGTTAAATCGC
>NC_137069.1:7578808-7583808 GCF_032717465.1 Coenobita brevimanus | reverse complement strand
CCCCTCTCTAAACCCCAGAACCTCGCCCAACCCCACCCCACCCACACCCCTTCTCCTCCTACCCACACTAAGCCCACATACCACACCCCTGAACCCAACAAAACCCCACCCCTAATACTGTCATTTTCTGCCACTGAGCTGTTACAATTAACACAAGAATATGGTGCTAATCACGAAGTCCGATGGCCAAGATGTAGAGCCGTAGTATTGTATTCAGCCACTTAGCCATTACACTAGATCAACACTAGAATATGAAGCCAGTCACGAAGAAGTGCTATGGCAAGGATATACAGCTCTTGTGTTTTTCTACTACTGAACTGTAATTAACGAATAACACTAGAACACGATGCTAGCCACGAAAAAGTGGTATGAAATAGATGTAGAGCCGCAGTACTGTATGGCGTCATAGATCAACACTAGAATATGGTGTAAGTCACGAAGTGCTATGGGAAGGACGTAGAGCCGTAGTATTGTCTTATTCTGCCACTGAGCTACGGTACGTGAAAAAAGCTTGAAAAAGACGAAAATCTCTGCCAAGTTAAAGTGAACGAAGTACGAGTATAGTGTTTGATCTTGTATACTGCCTGATGAGGCAATAAGGGATGGGATGATGGATGGATGGATGGATGGATGGATGGATGGATGGATGGAAGGGTGGGTGGGATGATGGATGGGTGGATAGATGTGAATGGATGGGTGGATGGATGTGGTTGGATGCATGGGTAGATGGAGGGATGGAGGTGGATGGAGGGAGGGGTGCGTGGGATGACGGACGGATGGATGGATGGGTGACTCTTGCTATAGTCAGTTCGTTTTCACCTGAGAGAACTGGCCCACTACCCCTTATTAAGCACAAAGTCGTGGCTGCATAAAAATCGAAGATCCTTGGTTATAAGGTAGGCATGAGTCTCCTTGGCTACTTGTCAAAGAAGTCCTTCAAGTGGGCTAAAGGAGACTAGGAATTTTTGCCAGAATGAACGATCTGTAATGGAACCAGATTTTTTTTTTTTTTTACCCATTCATTAACTTTTTCATTATGAAAATTTATCTTAAATACAATAATCTAAATGTGACAAAGATACAAGAATAAAACAAAAATACACCAAGAACACAAGAACATAACAAGAGAGAATAACTGCAGCAGGGCAAGATGGTCCACACTACGCTGCTCCTTCAAGACAGTGACTAAACTACCATAATGACAAGGATAGGACAGGAGGAGGCTCTCAGGAATAGGATGTTATTATATCGGAAGGGTTAATAGTCTTTACTGGTCTTTCACACACACACACACACACACACACACACACACACACACACACACACACCGCTAATACCGTCATAACAGTTCTGAACGAGACAACCTCAGCATGTATTTGGTATGGGCAGTGGGTCTTACTGTACAAGTGGTGATATTTAAATGTGTGTGTGTGTGTGTGTGTGTGTGTGTGTGTGTGTGTGTGTGTGTGTGTGTGTGTGTGTGTGTGTGTGTGTGTGTGTGTGTGTGTGTGTGTGTGTGTGTGTGTGTGTGTGTGTGTGTGTGTGTGTGTGTGAATAAATGATGTGCACCTGATGGGCTGAGATTGGGAAGCCTTACACAAGAGGTAACCGGATTGTGGCCACTCCCCTCTTACCCTACAAGTGCTGACTGGAGGGGGATTTGTGCCCCCTCCCCCTCCCCCCTCCCCCCTCCCCTCTCCCTCTCTCTATTCATGCCTCACCCTGTCTCACCTTACCCTGCCCTGCCTCACTCTTACCTCACCCTTCCCTTCTTTCCCCTACTCTGCCTCACTTACCGTGCTGAGCCTTACCACATCTAATCGTGCCCTGCAACATGCAACCCTGCCTCACTCTGTCCTGCCTCACCCTATCCTAATTCACCCTGTTCTGCCTCACACTACCCAGCTTTACTCTCCCCTGTCACACAGTTCCATTCCCTTCCATTCCCGTTCCCCTCTCCTTCCCCTCTCTCTCTCTCTCTCTCTCATTTAGCCATGTCCTTGTAACATAAACTCTATTTTGTCCGCTTAAAATCAAGAGAGAATTATGTTACATCAATACAGAGTTTGTAAATATAAGGAATATCGAGATGAAGTACCTATTACGTTATTTCAAAGTCAAGTGCTTCTTTGTAACTACCTACCTACCTATCTGTCTATCTATCAATCAACAGCCAGACGCCATAATCCCGTAAGGGGTGGCCGTTTGTCTTTGAGTTATATAGCTGCTTTACTGGGGGAGGGGCACTCACCCTCCGCCAACCCACTTGTTGACGCGTAGGGAACACGTTTGGGTTGATTATATGGTTACCACTCAGCGCTGTAAATGGCTTCCTGGCTTACAGGAAACCATTAGGCTTGCCACTCAATGTAAAGCCACCTGAAATGAGAAGAGGAGTAATAAAAAGCGACAGGAAAGATGGGAGAAATAGGAAGATAGGAGGGCAGACACAGAAAAAGAGTAAAGGTGAGGGAAAAAATAGCCAACACTACATCAAGTGAGTGGATGATGGTGAGAAATAGGAAGAGAGGAGGGCAGACGCAGAAAAAGAATGATAAAGGTGAAGGAAGAAGTAGGCAGCACTACATCAAGTGAGTGGATGACGGTGAGAAATAGGAAGAGAGGATGGCAGACAGAGAAAAAGAATGATAAAGGTGATGAAGTAAGCAGCACTACATCAAGTGAGTTGATGATGGTAAAAAACAGGAAGAGAGGGGTGGCAGACACATAAAAAGAATGATAAAGGTGACGGAAGAAGTAGGCAGCACTACATCAAGTGAGTGAATGATGGCCGCCACCACCTACCACCACAACAAATGTCTCTATAACGTGTTAAAACACCAAGACTATAACTTTCCACGCCGTCTCTATGAAAATTAATAAATCTCAACTATTTACCAATAAATTTACTTTAAAAATCAAGTTGTAGCGTTATTTCAAATTTAAGCGATTTTTATTATAATACTATAGATCAAATACGTGTTCGTGTGGAAAGAAGTATGAGATTTTAAAACAGTGTTCCCTTTAATGTAAATTAATAATGTAATAAAGAATATGGTATTGGGAATCGGCTTTTACATCTTTACCTTGCCTCTGATTACAGGTATGACAGTCATAGATGGAAAGATAGATAGATAAGAGTGGAAGATAACAAGGTAAACAGGTAAACACACACACACACACACACACACACACACACACACACACACACACACACACACACACACACCCTTACCCCCCACACCCACACCCTTACCCCCGACACCCACATATCCCCATCCCCACACCCCCATACCCACCCACCCCCACCCACACCCACGCCCACGGAACAAAAGGAGGAGGAAATAGTGTACAGCGTGAGGAAGCGGCCATTAGCAGAGGCATTGTTGTGGGGAACCCGAGGCTGTGAGAGAGGAGCTGCTTACTGACGAAGGTTGAAGGCGTGAGGGAAAACAGTGATGTGTGAGTGAAGTAATGGCTGAAGTAACTGAAGCAACGACTGAAGCAAGGACTGAAGTAACTGAAGCAAAGACTGAAGGAAGGACTGAAGGAAGGACTGAAGGAAAGACTGAAGAAAAGAGAGGAGCAACTTGCTGACGAAGGCTGAATTCGTAAGTGAGGGATAACAGTGATGTGTGAGTGAAGCAATGACTGAAGCAACGACTGAAGTAACTAAAGGAAAGACTGAAGGAAGGACTGAAGAAAAGACTGAAGAAAAGAGAGAAGCTACTTACTGATGAAGGTTGAAATCTTAAGGGAGGGAAAACAGTGATGCGTGAGTGAAGCAATAACTGAAAAAATGACTGAAGTATCTGAAGCAAATACTCAAGGATGACGGAAGCAAAGGCTGAGGCAAAGACTGAAGGAAAGACTGAAGCTAGGAGAGGAGCTACTTACTGACGAAAGTTTAAGGCGTAGGTGAGGGAAAAAGTGACGTGGGAGTGGAGAAAAGACTGAAGGAAAGACTGAAACAAAGACTGAAGGAAAGACTGACGCTAAGTCTGAAACAAAGACTGACACACCGACTGAAGAAATGACTGAGGCAAAGACTGAAGCAAGACTGAGGCAAAGGCTGAAACAAAGAAGTAAAATGGAGTACAAAGAAAAGCACACAGCAACAGACCTAATGGTCCTTTCGAGGCTGCTTGTTACAGAGAAGACTATCACTATGACATCTAGTTCTACAGGCTGAAGGTAAGGATAGTAAAGCAAGAAGGCTCTCCCCCCCACACACCCACCAAACCCTCCAGTAGAAGCTGGCAGGATAAAAGTGAGCAGGACCGCCGTGCAGCATGGTAAAACTAACATGGAAAATTCATAGGAATGACTGAAAAGTGGTAAACTATATCCTGCCCAACTATATCTACAACACTACAAGTGTCAATAAGCTACAGGTATCATTAATTACGTAGTATTTCCCTGCTATAGTTTCATCACGATCTGAAAGAGAGAAAAATAGCTTACATTATTTTTCAGTCCTGAAGGAGTTTAGCTGGGGATCTGAAGCGAGATACCGGTACTTATCCACGCGATTTTTGAATGTCACCACTGTACTGCAATCAACATCATCCCTGGGCAGTTTATTCCAAATGTTAACAATCCTGTTAAAGAAAAAATGCTTGGCTTCATTAGACTTTCCAATAATTTTATACCCATTACCTCTAGTATAGTTCGAACGATCAATTGCAAAGTTCTTGTCAACATCCATATTGTCAACTCCTAAATAATCTTGAATACTTGTATCAGATCCCCTCGTAGTCTGCACTTTGATAGGTTAAATAACTAGCTCATTTAGTCACTCCTCGTATGACTTGTTCCTCAGTTTGGATATCATTTTTGTTACTCGTCGTTGCACTCTCTCTGAGGAAAAGATTGAAGCAAAAACAAGCAAAGGCTGAAGCAAAGACTGAGGCAAAGATAAAAACAGACTGAAACAAAGATTAAAACAAAGACTGAAGCAAAGAATGAAGCAAAGACTGATGCAAAGACTTAAGCACAGA
>NC_137069.1:7571308-7573808 GCF_032717465.1 Coenobita brevimanus | reverse complement strand
GGAGTATATGCAAGAGGGTGGAGTGAAGTGAGAAGGATTCAATTTAACTATAGTAAAACGTCACAGTCAGTCACCAACACAGTCACCATAACTAACACCATTACCACGATAGTCACCACCACCAACACCATCACCACTACCTCCACCACCACCACCACCACCATCATCAGTTCGAGCCTTACCACCAGTCACCACCACCACCACCACCATCACCATCTTTTCCATTTTAACCACCATAGTCACCACCACCATCACCACCACTACCACCACCACCACAACACCACATCCCACACATCACACTAAATTAAATCACTGTTGGCTAATAATTAAATTTAATGTTTCGATGGGACGTGACGATTTACTCATATTTCTTTTTTAGAACGTGAGAGAGAGAGAGAGAGAGAGAGAGAGAGAGAGAGAGAGAGAGAGAGAGACAGAGAGAGAGAGAGAGAGAGAGAGAGAGAGAGAATTATTTAGTAATCTACACCTTAACATGTGCTTGTATGCCATTTACCGTATATATCTTCAACATAAGCAGTCTGCTTCAGTAACACACTAGAGAATACTGAGGTGCAAAATACAGAATAAATCGTTAAGGAATTGGCATTACGAAGTCTCCAATAGTACTTAGAAGACGACACTAAGACTAGAAAAGCGAAAAAAAAAAAAAAAAAAAAAAATAGGGTCTTGTTTTCTTGTTGTTTTTCTTCCCTCTTTTACTACACCTATTTTACAAGTCTCTTAACGTCTACCCACTTGCTGTTCAACTTAAAGAATTCTATATCAATGCTCTATCACAACTTGTTTATCTATCAGTTATTCTATGTATCTACTGACCAACCTGTCTGTCTGTCCTGTCCATCTATCTAGTTATGTATCTATCGACCCTCCGTTTCTCTCTCCACCCTTCCACTTCCACTCAATTCTTCATTCATTTTACTGTTATTTCTTTTCTCTTATTTCCTCCTCCTACCTACTCACTTCTTCCCTCCTATCGACCTATCTGTCTGTCGTCTGTCTATCTATCTATCTATCTATCAATCTATCCAGGAGTTCCTAAAGAATAGCTGCAGTAATTCTAACTATATATACCTATCTCAAATCCAACCGCGATAGGCATGTATCTTCTCTTTATCCTTTACTTTCTTTTCTTCTCCTCCTCCACCTTCACCTCCCTCCCTCCCTCCTCCTCCTCCACCTTCACCTCCCCTCCTCCTCCACCTTCTTGTATATTTCTCAAGGGTCGTCTTAAACCCACCTCAATTAATCATTCAAGGAGCCTCCAAGACATCACCTCCAGCCACCCATTACTCACTGCCAAAAATAACATTCACAAATCATAAGGAGACTTGAGTGGCCAATTCTGGGGCTTAGTTTTGTCTGTCGGTCTATCTGTCTCTCTCAAATCACCACTCACCTGCCTAACCTGCCTCTCTACACCTGGGATACATCTTTTCACAACAAAAAGGTCTTTGTTTGCCTTTGTCCACTCACGCTTCTGCTCTTTGTGTGTGTGTGTGTGTGTGTGTGTGTGTGTGTGTGTGTGTGTGTGTGTGTGTGTGTGTGTGTGTGTGTGTGTGTGTGTGTGTGTGTGTGTGTGTGTGTTTCTTCATCGCTTGGGTTTTTCTGTCTGTCTATCTGTCTATCTCCATGTTCACTTCACCCTGTTTACTTGTTTGCTTGTGTGTTTGTGTTTTTCTGCCTTTCCATTCCCCTGTCCGCTTGTGCCTGTGTCTTTCTACCCCCTCCTGCGTTTGTATGTCTTTCTATTTACCTCTTTGTCAATTTCTGTATAAACTTGTCTGTCTGTATGTCTCGATGTCTGTCAGTCTATTTGCTTCTATGTTTGCGTCTGTCTGTCTACCTGTCTGTTTTTAGGTCTGTGTCTATGTCTTTCCCTGTCAGTCTGTCTGTCTATTTGTCTGTGTGTATGTCTATCTGTGTCCTGTCTTTACTTCAATCTCTCGGACTCTCTGTGTCTATCCATCTGTCTGTCTCTTTTCATATTTACGGTATACTCGTACATGTTCGTCTGTCTGTCTGTTTGTCTGTCTGTCTGTCTCATAATTTTGCTCGTGGTCAGCCTTGGAACGTGTTGTGCTCTCTCCGTTATCGTCGTCATTTCAGAAAGTGTCGTGTCGTTCCGTAGATGTTTATTCCGTGGCTTTCGTTCCCTGGATCTTGTTCCATCGTTCCCCTCACCCACCCCTACCCCCCTGTTCCACGAGAGGAGGATGAAGGAAAAGGAATTTCGCCATTACATCTATACTCATTTTTTCCCCACCCTCTGGTCTGCTATCGTTCAGCTTATTCTTTATCTTTCTACTGAGAGAGAGAGAGAGAGAGAGAAAGAGAGAGTAGTGGACAATATACACGTATTTATCAGACCTATGTTGGCTTTAGCTTTCCCTTTGTTTATTTTGCCTGCAGACTTCCACCTTCTAGTTCGTCTCTTCAGTAAATAAATAAATAAATATAATATAGATTCAATAACAACAAT
>NC_137069.1:7563808-7568808 GCF_032717465.1 Coenobita brevimanus | reverse complement strand
CTTAACTTCCTCATTTCACTGTTCATTTCTCCACGTCATGCCACAAACTTCCCTCAGATAACTCATTTCCGCTCCTCTAACTCGATGTGCGTCCTTCCAGCCAAGTCCAAGAAAGAAAACAGAAAAAGAAAAGAATGAAGAAAAAAAGAAGGGAAGGAAGGAAGGAAGGAAGGGAAAAAGGAAGGGTGGACGGACGGACAGAGAAGGAGGAGGAGGAGGAGGAATAGAATAAGGATGAGAAAAGAAAAAGAAGAATAAGACAGGACACAACCAAGTCAAAGAAAATGAAAAGAATGAAAGGAAGGAAGTAAGGACGGACGGACAGATGGACGGACGGATAAAGGAGGAGGAGGAGGAGAAGGAGGAGGAAGGGGATTACAGGATTACACAGGAAAGCAAACAGCAACAGACCTTATGGTCCTTTCGAGGCTGCTTGTTAGAGAAAACTATGACTACAAGATCTAACTCTACATGTTGGAGGAGAAGGATAGGAAAGCAAGAAGGCTCCCCCCACCACCAAACCCTCCAGGAAAAAGTGAGAAAAACCACCATGCAGCATGGAAAAACTGACATGGAAATTTTATAGGAAACACTGGAAAGGAAAAGTCACATTCTATAATACTTTATCTATAAGCTACCCGATAGAGTAACCTGAAAGAGAAAGTAAACTAATAAAATAATAGTTACGGCATGACATTATAAACCAGTTACATTGAGTTAATGGGAAGTCTGTGGACATAACGTGGAAGCTACACACTGCACAGTGTGGATGTTTAGGGGTGGTGCAGCAGCCTTGCCTGGCGCTTTTAAGGTAGGCAGCAGTCAATCAGGCCCTAGCTCCGTTTGCTCCACTGAGACAAGGAACTCTCCCATGTGGGACAAGTACACAAGTTTCATCCTGAAGTAGTGACCCCTGGTACATTAAAAAAATCCCGATGGTGGTCACTTGACTAACAGGGACCCTCAGTGATCCACAGCCCATCACAGGTCGAAAGTAAGAGTAGTGACCGTTAACTCAGGGTTATCTGTGCAGCTCCTAATCTGTGCTTATATTGCTTTCTTTGCGCTGGGGAGACTGACAAGTATATAGGACGGGTGTCTTAGATAAAAGGGGACTGCACAGTGCACAGTGTGGATGTGCAATGCACAGAGTGGATGTTTAGGGGTGGTGCGGCAACCTTCCCTGGCGCTTTTTAGGTAGGCAGCAGTCAATCAGGCAATAGCTCTGTTCACTCCACTGAGACAAGGAACTCTCCCATGTGGGACAGTACACAAGTTTCATCCTGAAGCAGTGACCCCTGGTACATTAAAAAAATCCCGATGGTGGTCACTTGACTAACAGGGACCCTCAGTGATCCACAGCCCATCACAGGTCGAAAGTAAGAGTAGTGACCGTTAACTCAGGGTTATCTGTGCAGATCCTAATCTGTGCTTATATTGCTTTCTTTGCACTGGGGAGATTGACAAGTATATAGGACGGGTGTCTTAGATAAAAGGGGACTGCACAGTGCACAGTGTGGATGTGCAATGCACAGAGTGGATGTTTAGGGGTGGTGCAGCAACCTTCCCTGGCGCTTTTTAGGTAGGCAGCAGTCAATCAGGCAATAGCTCCATTCACTCCACTGAGACAAGGAACTCTCCCATGTGGGACAGTACACAAGTTTCATCCTGAAGCAGTGACCCCTGGTACATTAAAAAAATCCCGATGGTGGTCACTTGACTAACAGGGACCCTCAGTGATCCACAGCCCATCACAGGTCGAAAGTAAGAGTAGTGACCGTTAACTCAGGGTTATCTGTGCAGATCCTAATCTGTGCTTATATTGCTTTGTTTGCACCGAATAAATTGAAAATGTATAATATCGTGACGCAACACTATGTACGGGTACATTGTTTACGGGGTGTCTTGTAGACTAAGGGGGCATGAACTTACATGTACCGTAGCTATAAAAGCAAGTTATTCGGACAGAAAAAGAGTCAGCTGAGGATTTTCGTGCAAATACTTGTCTAATTTGTTTTTGAATGTCTCAATTGAAATACTGTTCACGGTATCTGAGGGTAATCTGTTCCAGATATTTACAACTCTGTTAAAGAAGAAGTATTTTGCTTCGTGGGATTGGAATCGTTTTCCCATGATTTTGCAGCCATTACTTCTGGTTTGACTCGACCGGTCTATATCAAAATATTTATTCATGTCTAAGTTGTCATATCCCTTCATGATTTTGAAAACTTCAATAAGGTCCCCTCTTAACCTGCGCTTCGTTAGGCTAAATAATTTAAGTTCTTCAAGGCGTTCCTCATATGGTTTGTTTCTAAGTCGTGGTACCATTTTTGTGATTCTTCGCTGAATTTTCTCTAATTTTTCAATGTCCTTTCTGTAGTACGGAGACCAGAATTGCACACAATACTCAAGATGGGGGCGCACTAGCGAGTTGTACAAGGCAAGTATGACTTTTTCTGATTTAAACTCGAAAGTTCTTCCAATAAAACCCACTAGCTTGTTTACAATTTTTACCGCATCGGTACACTGCTTGCTTGGTTTTAGGTCTTTTGATATTATCACACCAAGATCCTTTTCACTGTCTGTACTTGATAACTGAATATTGTTCATTTTGTAATCTGCATGGACATTGTTACTTCCAATATGAAGTACTTTACATTTTTCTGTGTTGAATTTCATTTGCCATTTTTCTGCCCAGCTTGCTAAAGTATTAAGGTCATTTTGTAACTGCTGCCACTGTAATTTTGAAGTGACTTTATTGGTTATTTTAGTATCATCTGCAAATTTGGATACTTTACAATTTAGACCCTCATCAATGTCATTTATATAGATAATAAAAAGTATCGGTCCAAGTACTGAGCCTTGGGGAACGCCGCTGATCACATTACGCCATTTGGATTCCTTTCCGTTTATCACAACTCGCTGTTTTCGGTCTGACAGCCAGTCTTGTAACCATTTTAGCGTCTTTCCTTTTATTCCATGTGCTTCTATTTTTCTCATGAGACGCTTGTGAGGGACAGTGTCAAATGCTTTCTGAAAGTCGAGGTAAATTATATGTACTGCTCTTGAGTCATCGTATGATTTGTAAACATCATGGAAGAAGTCCAGTAGGTTAGTTAAGCATGAACGACGATGTCTGAATCCATGTTGCGAGTCTTTAATTATATTATTTTCTTCTAGATAATTAACTATTTTATCTCTTATGATTTTTTCCATTAACTTGCACACTACTGATGTTAAGCTGATTGGTCTGTAATTTCTTGGGTGCAACTCATTTCCTTTTTTGAAAATTGGTGTTACATTTGCTAGTTTCCATTCGCGTGGAACTTTCCCAGTACTTAATGATTTATTGAATAAGACAGAGAGTGGCAGCAGTAACTCATGTTTTGCTTCTTTGAGAATTCTCGGTGATATTTTATCGGGGCCAGGGGTTTTGTTTATGTCCGTACTATTCATGGCTGAAAGGATATCATTATTATGGATAGCATAGTTACTAAGGACTGTGCTATTTGCTTGGTTTGTGGGTAACAGTAGGTTTCTGGTGGTGTTTTCTACTGTAAAAACAGACGCAAAGTAATCGTTAAGAATGTTTGCCATTTCGACCTCATTTTCAGTGTGTCTGCCATTGTTTGTTTCTAGAGGACCTATTGATGTAGTCATAACCTTTTTCTTTCTAATGTAACTGTAAAATTCTTTAGGATTTGATTTGCACGTATTAGCAATGTGGATCTCCAGTGCTCTTTTGCTTTGTTTAATAAGTCTTTTCGATGTGCGGCGTAGATTATCGTATTGTAATTTATCATCATTATTTTGTGTAGCTTTATATTTATGGTATGCCTGTTTTTTGGCTATTAAGTTACTTTTTATTTCACTGGACCACCACTTTGGTTTACTATTTCCAGCTGGACGTCTGTTACGTAGTGGCACACATGACTTTACCACTTCATTAAATTTTTCGGTGAATATTTCCCATGCTTGGTTTATGTCATCGGTTTCAGACATTTGATTCCAATCTGCAGTTGCAAGTAGCGCTCTGAGCCTGTTGAAATTAGCTCTACGATAACCTGGGACCTTTTCTTTGCTCTCCGTTTCTTTTACTTTTTCAGTAGTAATATTAAACTGTATAGTTCGATGATCACTGGAACTAAACTCAGGTCCTATTTCAACGTTGTTGACTAGGTTATCATTTGTAGTCAAGATGATGTCTAGGATATTGTTTCCTCTCGTTGGGTATTCTACGTGTTGGGAAAGGGCGCTTTCCTGAAGATTCGTATAAAGCTCTTGTCCTGAGTGTGCCGTCAGTGGTTCACCCCACTTTGTTACCGGTAGATTAAAGTCTCCAAAAATTATGCTATCCTCTTGACAACAAATTTCCGCAATTTGATCATAAAGTTTTTCATCTGTCTCAGTTGACTGTGCTGGCGGACGATAGATGAGACATATATTTATTTTGTGTGAATTAATACTTAGCTGAACATAACTGGCATCTATGTTGGTAATACTGGGTTTGGATAGCACAAGGGGATGGAGACTAGTTTTCACATATAGTAAAACACCGCCACCAGCTCGATGTGGTCGCTCACAGCTGAAAATATTGTACCCTGTTAGTGAGTATTCCGCTAGAAAGTCACGGTCAGATGTGTTAATCCAGGACTCTGTGATGCCAATGATGTCATAATTTTCTAGGTAAATTAGAGATTCTAAATCCTCAAACTTGTTACGTAGACTACGTGCGTTAGCATAGCAGACTCTAATTCCGTTCCGAACAGTTGGTGATCTGACTTTGTGGGTATTTACGTTAAGGTTACTGTTCCTGGACGTGCCGCGTTTTTTGATCTGAAGAGGGCGACTTTATCGTGTAGAAGTCTACCTAGCCGTGCCGCTCCTACTGAGTTCAAATGGAGACCATCTTTCTGGAATAGAGTATGTTGCTCATAAAACTGGTCCCACAGATTGACAAAGTCGACTCCCTCTTGCGTGCAGAGAGATTTGAGCCGGTT
>NC_137069.1:7548808-7558808 GCF_032717465.1 Coenobita brevimanus | reverse complement strand
CTCAATTACGAAGTGGCAAAGAGTACCACCACCCTGTACCTGAGACTCCAGTTTCACTTCCCGCAGAATCACTTACTACCCATCCTACACTCGTAAATCCAGATACCTCCTCCTCTACTCCTGCCTCTACTCTCCCTTCTTCCTCTACTCCTTCCCCTGTCGTTACCTCTCCTGCCTCCCTTCATACCCCGTCTTGCTCGCCCTTAACTGCCACTACCTTCTCTCTCTCCCACACCTCTCCTGCCGCCACTTCTACACTTCCAGCCATGGCCAACCCTCCACAGTCTATCAATCTCGACGATGCCAATCGTCCCAAATTTACCGGCCAGGACCCAACTTGGTCTGTCTATGATTTCCTCAGAGATGTTGAAACAGAAATAAACAATAGACAAATAACCGAGGAATCGCTCAAAGTAGCCTACCTCCTCGGTCGCTTGCACCACGGTAAATCGGACATCGGATCCGCGATCCGTACAGGACATTTCGATAGCATTCGTACCTTTGCTGATTTTCGTACGGAACTCATCAGCCTTTGTTGCCAGCATTCAAATACCGCGTCTGTCATGGGATTCATTAATCTCCTAAACCAACTAGATGAGGACTTGCGCATCCCAGCACAATATGCCAAGCTCTGCGAAGCTGCCGCCGCCATGAAAGCAACAAGTAGCGAGATGCTCCAATTACTGGTAGGCACGAAATGGTTAGAAGACAAGAATGGCGTTCCAATGCTTTCACTCACCAACTTTGCTGACTTAATTGGTTACCTGAGATTCCTTCACTGGCTTACTCCTAAACAGCGAGAGCTAGCCTTGGAAATCGGTTTCAATCCAGGAGATAAAATTATTCAGGTCACTAAAGCCATTCATGAAAGAACAGATTCGAACTACAAGCGTCAGGGCACCACCCAACCCTTGGCCTCCTCAGTCTGTCACACCTCCACTACCCCAAACCAATCTCGCTCCCGTCCCACCACACGCGGCAGACCTGCCACACATCGCTCTCCTACCGCAGGTCGTGATCAATCTAGCGCCCGACGGAACAGACAATCTTCGATTCTTTGCTGGTACTGTGGTCATCCTGGACATCAAGCATCCAGTTGCGACTGTACATACAGATGTCCTCACCCCCAAACCAGACAGCGCACGCCTTCCCGCTCACGTCGTCCACACTGCAAATACCACAAATCAAGCACGACTCACACCACTGAGGAATGTCGTTACCTCAACCGCCAACAGTCGGGGGAAGCGCCGCGTCCGTATCGGACCAATATCACATAGAACCAGAAACCCAACTCCCCATCCGCCATGTAGGTCCCATAACATCCTCGGGTTTAGTCATTCTCGGCAGCAGTCATGACATACCAACGTCATTCTTCTTGGACACAGGATCCATAGTAAATCTCATCTCCGAAAATTCCTTACAAATTATTCATCGCCATCACAACCACGTCAGTTTCCTAGAACCACCAGACAGTCGCCAATGTGGTGTTAACGGCTCAGAGTTTAAGGTTAAGGGAAGAGTCACCCTTGAAGTCAAACTCCACAGAGATTTGCCCCCTATCCCAATTGAATTTCATGTCACTAATGACTTGCAGTATCCCGCAGATGCCCTTATTGGTTTCTCCACCATGGCACAACACTCCATTGCATTATTACCTGCTTGTGGTAGTATAGACATTTCTGGATTCCCGGTTTACACTATGGAATGTCCCCGTCCTGTTCTTACGATCAAATCAGTCCTTCAATTACCTCTGTCCCTATCACTACCAAAAAGTCCAACCCAGCCCAAACCACCACTATCATCATCTGAGAATACAGAGATCATTCCTTTACTGACTGCGAGCAAGGACATAAATTCCTCAATGTCTCCTGAAACATCATCTCAGCCCTCGAACATGGCTCTTACATCCTCTCCCGACAACACTATCGCTGACTCAGACATGTCTCAGTTACCTACCTCACACAGTCTGAATGATCTTCTCCAACACGCAGAGACGAAACGTGCAGTAACGAATACGTGAACAATTTTGTTACCGCATGAGTTCACCAAAGTCTCTTTTTGTGTTGCCGGTGCGAAAGAAGGAGTGGATGTACTAACCCTACCTGAGACATGTTGTGTGAATGGCTTGACTTATGAGTCAGCGTGGTGTACAGTCTTAGAGGACAGTTTATGCTACCTGTACTTGCTCAATGTCACAAATGCTCCACTAAAACTTAAAAGTGGTGTAAAGATTGGAGACTTCCTAGTATACCCAGCGGCCGTAAAGGTGTGCCAGGATTCCTCAATTCCTACTATTCAGACTGATGATACGCCAATCGGTGTATGTATTATTAACTCTACGGGATCTGCGCCGACATATTCACCCGATATGCTCTCACATCTCACTTGCATAGATTTCCCAGACAATACGCCTCAACTCCTCGACCTTCTGACCTCGTACAGAAACGTGGTTGCCTTACCCGGTGAACCGATGGGTAGAACAGACCTTGTCAAACATACGATTGAATTACTACCAGGAACTCAGCCGATTTACATACCAGCGTATCGATTTCCTCACAGTCAGAGAAAGTAGACAGATCAAATGGTACAAAACATGTTAGACCAGGACATTATTGAACCCTCCATCAGTCCATGGAATAGCCCACTTTTCTTAGTACCAAAGAAGGACGGCAACTTTAGACCAGTAGTTGACTATCGTAAGGTCAATTCTGTCACCGTTCCAGACCGTTTCCCGTTACCTGTCCTCACTGATTTGCTAGAATCCCTTGGTGAAAATAACGTAGTCTTTTCATCTTTAGACCTCCTCAGCGGGTACTGGCAGGTCGAAATGGAAGAGTCCTCTCGCCCAGTTACAGCCTTTAGCACCCCTTCCGGACATTTTCAGTTTAAGAGACTCCCTTTTGGTCTGAGAAATGCTCCTTCCGTGTTCATGCGACTTATCCATTCAGTCTTCAGCGGTATGATGGGACACTCTCTTTTTGCTTACCTAGATGATATCATTGTTGTGAGTAAATCCATCCCTGATCATTTTACCAAACTCCAGGAAGTCTTTGAACTCCTCCAGCTCGCAGGCCTGAAAATCAATCTCAGTAAATGTGACTTCCTGTGAAAGAAAATCAAATTCCTAGGCCATGTCGTAGATGCACAAGGCATTCATACTAATGAGGATAAAACTAAGGCGATCATTAACTTCCCAGAACCTACCACTACCGACGTTGTACGAAGTTTCCTGGGCCTCAGTGGCTATCATCGTCGCTTCATCTGGGATTATGCACAGATCGCCGCTCCTCTGACCCACATTCTTACTCAAGCAGAATGTGCCCTTTGTTTGGACTAACAACCAGTCACAGGCTTTCCAAAAGCTAAAGACAGCTCTTGTAAATGCCCCTGCTCTAGCGTTCCCTGATTATACCACACCCTTCCTTCTCTGCACAGACGCCTCAGGCACTGGACTTGGTGCCGTTTTGATGCAACTCGATGAAGCATCAAGGAAGCGCGTAATAGCGTATGCTAGTCGCACCCTTACAACCGCTGAACGTAACTACAGTGTCACAGATCTCGAAGCGCTAGCGGTAATCTGGTCCTTGAAACATTTCAGAGATATAGTCTATGGTTATCCAGTGCATATCCAAACAGACCACCTTCCACTATGTGATTTGTTCAAGAATCGCAACCTAACAGGTAGACTAGCTAGATGGTCTGTCATCATCCAGGACTTCAATCCCACTTTTCAATATGTACCAGGCAAGTTGAATGTAGTTGCAGACGCACTCTCACGTCACGTAGCAGCAGCTATAACATCACTGCAGCCTGAAGTAACTGAAAATAATACACTAACGTCAGAAGTTGTTCGAAACTTTCAGCGCCAAGACCCCATGTGGTCCAAAGTCATTTATTTCCTAGAATCTGGCGATGCCTCGACCTTACCTACTCTGCCAGTATCGCTAGATGAGTTCATGCTAGATGATGATCTCTTGTACAGGAAAATACTGCTAACCGGCAAAGATATGCCCAATCGCGAAGTACGCCAACTTGTTGTTCCCACTGCCCTGATACCAAAGGTTCTTCATAATGTTCATAATACTCCTCAGGCTTCCCATCCAGGTAAAGACCGATGCTTGCGCCAAGCACGTCTCAAATACTATTGGCCAACCATGCGCCGTGATATCAATGCCCACTGTGACTCTTGCCTCTCCTGCCACTGCCACAAAGGATCAACCGGCTTACCAGCACCTCTCTTACAATACCCAGTCCCATCACAACCATGGGAAACTGTCTCAATCGATCTCTTAAAACTACCTCTCACTTCTTCCGCTACTGTGTCCTCGTACCCCTCTCCGACAAGACCGCGAAGAGCGTTGCACGTGCCCTTGTAGATCACGTAATTTGCCCGTTCAGTACCCCTCATACCATTCTTACTGACAACGGTACAGAGTTCAACAATAGCCTTCTCGATGAGATCTGTCTCCACTTTCATATCAGTAAGTGCAATGTCGTGCCTAACCATCCGGCTTCCAATGGCCTTGTAGAACGCCACAACCGAAAAATCTTAAGAGTGCCTCAGACATCTAGGCTCCCATAGTTCGTCCTGGGATGACTGGATTCCCCAAGTGACATCCTCCATCAATAGTTCCATCAATGCATCCATTGCTGAATCTCCCTTCTTCGTCCTCTTTGGCTTTGACAAGGACCTCCCATACTCTCTCTTATCCTCAAAGCCAGAACCCATCTACAACATGGATGATTATGTTAAACTAAAATTGGCCAACTTCCAGACAATCCACCAGTCTGTCCAATCCACTTTGGCTTCCTCTCAGGAGGACATGCTGCAGCGCCAACATAAATCCGCCTCTCCTATCACTATCAATGTAGGCGATCTTGTCTTTGTTCATTCCCATACGCGTTCCTCTAAGTTGGATGACAAATTTACAGGGCCCCACCGAGTCCTCACTCAACAAGGCAACAAATTTCACCTCCAGGACCTGTCCACTAGGGACACCAGATGGGTCCACGTCGATGACTTAAAGCGAGCACCCCGTGGCCTCATGTTGGAAGAGTCATTTACACAACCTCCTGCCCCCTCTTCCCCTCCTCCCATCCCTCAGTCTACCTTGTCTCCACCTATCCCTCAGTCTCCTTCCTCTCCACCTCCACCTGCTCATTCATCAATCAATCAATATCGGTCCAAACTGCGCTCTGCCCATCAACCTCTTCACGACCTCCCCCATTAACTCTACCCTGATTTTCTAGGTACGATGTTAGCGTTCTCCCTGCTGGCAGTGCTGACCCTCCTGGGGTCTGGGTCAGGTCAGGACGATGGTGGAGTACGTCCCGGGGCCTTGGTCGGCTCAGGAGGCGAGGTAATGCTTATCGAAGCCGTAGCCTCCTTGCGCTACGATCTTGCGCCCCTGGCCGACATAGCCATTGCCCTACCTGCCTACGCGCACCAGCTCCACGGAATCAGGAACCATCTCACGGCCCTGGGGACACACAACCCGAATGAGTATCTCTATAACCTTTTCCTCCCACTCTCCTGGCAATTGCAATACATAAGTAACAGATTCACTGAGCTCAATGACACATTTTCCATTCAGACACCCGTGGGTCGTTCTCGTGTGAAACGAGGTCTCTTCGACTTCGGCGGTGAGATTCTGAGTGGCTTGTTTGGCGTTGCTACAGCCCGTGACATTTCTGGCTTCAAATCTGATCTCACTCATTTAGCTTTAGCCCTAGAATCACAACGCCGAGTCATTAAAATCCAACACACTATGTTACAGAAGCTCACAACCCAACTCAATGAAGTCAAGTCCACTCTAAACAATTTCACCGATATCTTACAACGCCACCTTTCAGATCTCAACGTTATCTCTCAGTTCTTCTACCTCAAACTCAACATGGATAATCTCCAACTAGCCATTGACTCTCTCTTGTCTCAAGTCTCTGCCTTGATTCGTATCCTGGTCGATGCTATCAATGGATGTGTCACTGGCGACTTAGTACCTGTCTCAGCTCTCCGTTCTGTCCTGGAATGGGCTCCCTCCACCTTCGGTCTATCCCCAGTCCTCCCTTACTCCTCTCTTGAATATTATTATCCTGTTCTCGAAGCCACTCTTCTCCCAACATACGTCGTCGTCCATATTCCTCTCCGTTCTGCCATAACCTTTAACCTTTTCCACATCATTCCCTTCCCTTTCCGCCTTAACAACTTGTTACAGGTATCTGTTCCTTCAGAATATTTCCTCCTCTCCCATGATCATCTTTCCGTTGCCTTCCTTTCTTCCCCAGACCTCCAGCAATGTTCCTCCCTTACTCCGACCTCTCATCTCTGTGCTGCCCACCTTTTCGCTATCTTCCCTAGCAGTGCTACACGCTGTGAGTCTGCTTTAGTTCGCAACCATTCCATCTACTCGGCCTGTTCTTTTGTCCTAGCTCCTGACCTCCCGGTCCACCATGCTCACCTCAACCATGTCCAGTATTTCTTCTTTGCTGTTCCCGTCTCTGTCACAATCATGTGTCCTGGTTCTTCCGTTCGCTCCGTCCCCGCTAGTGGTCTCTACAAAGCACCTGACTATTGTACCGTCAAATCAGAGTCTGTCACACTTACGCCACTCGCTATCACCAAGCTGTTCGTAATCACTCCTATGACATCTTTCAACCACTCGACATGCCTTCTACCCTACCATCTGCCAACATTACCATCACCTCCCCTAACTTGCGCATGCTAACCTTCCTCAATGACAGTGATTTCATTATGGATCAATTTTCTCTGGCCTTCAGCCGTTCATGGGTTCATCCAACAGTTGTGTTTCCCCCTGTGGTTATCGCTTTCATAGGTTTTCTACTCAACATCTGTGCAGTGCATTGTTGTGTCAGAAAAATGGAACATCGACTCCGGGAAATCAGAGTCGCTACAGGCATAGTACGCCCTACACACGACGTAGAAACTCCCCGTACTTAGTGCCCTCACATTCAGTGACTACCAATGCCATCTGACAATTAACCAACCTGTGAACAGAACTCTGCCTGCTAGAAAATGATGGTATTTCTTTAATGCATTACCGAGTGACAGTGTGTCCTACAGAAAATACATAAAAAAAAAAAATGAAGGAAGAACAACAATAGAACTCTCATATCTACTCCTTGTTTATCATGTATCAAACTATTATTGTATAATTCCCATTATGTCTTATTCCTTGTATATCTTATATGTATATATCCTTCTCCTTCCCTCCCCTCAACATGGCCATGTCTCCCCTACTGCCCCTGTATCATACTTATCCCTTGTACAAACCTCCCGGTCCTACCTTTCTACTATAATCAAACACCATTTAACTCCCGGTGTCAGGAGACACGGTCTCAGCTACCCGGGGGAGTAGTGTACCCCCCCCACAATATGTCTACCCCCGATGTATATATGTCCCCCCCCCCAATGCATACATGCCCCCACTAAACTTGCTAGGTCAGCACGCTTTCCCACGCCTGAAGACGGCGTTATTGCATCAGTTGATACCACGCAGCCGAGTCGGGCAGACTATTTTACTGTGAGCTTGTAATAAACTCCTTATCTAGCTGTTTGTACACCGAGTTTCTATCACCAAAGTATTGCAAGTTACAAAGAAGAAGAAGAAGAAGATGATGATGATGATGATGATGATGATGATGATGATGATAAGGAGGAGGAGGAGGAGGAGCAGGAGCAGGAGAGAAAAAGAAAATGTAAAAGAAGAAGGAGATGAAGAAAGAAGAAGAAGAAGAAAAGAAGAATGAGGAGGAGGAGGAAGAGGAAGAAGGAGGAGGATAGGGAAGAGGGAGAAGGAAGAGGAGGAGGAGAATGGAGAAACAGGTGAAGAGATTAAGAAGAAAGAAAAGAAATAGTTCAGGAAAGGCTTAGGAGAAGGAGGACAAGAGGGGAGTAGGAGAGGTGAATTAAGGTTAAACCAGACTACCCCTGACCTAATAACCACAAATCATCCTCAGATAGGGCAGTTAAAGTCCCACTGAGGCAAACTTTGATCCACTTAAGTATAAACAAGTATATTAATTTCTCTTCAAAATTTATTTACTCTCTTCCAGTATACGAGTCCTTTTGGTTGTATTCAGTTCCCCTCCGTACACTTCAAATAAATTCAGATATACTGTGTTCCCTTTAGGCACTGATGAGGGGCCTTCACGTGGTGGCACTGTGCACCCTGGGCTGAGCTATGCATCTGAGGCGTCCACCCTGAACCAAAACCTCCTCATACCTCCCAGCACCTCGCCGTGGGAAGGACCCTGTTCCGACCCTGCCGAGGGATAGTCTACCACAAGGGGGCGCTGGATCAATAATGTACCTGTAGGACTGCCCAATACAAGTACTTGCTTACCTGTTGTCGACGGGTTTGCTCTGCCAGAGAGAGAGAGAGAGAGAGAGAGAGAGAGGTTAAGCAACAAAAACTGCGTTCTTTGGTAAATTTGCAACTCTATTCATGTCGGCTCAGGTTAGATTACAGGAAAAAAAAAAAATCCCACAGACAAACGCCACATCCCTGAAACAGATCCTTGGGTGTCGCTGAGCCAAGGAAAAAAAAAAAAAAAAAAAAAAACAGGAAAGAAAAAAACAGCCAGAAAATTTTCCCCCAATAAAAAAAAATAGCCCAAAAACTTCCTCCTAGAAAAAGAAAAACCCAGCCAGAAAACATCTTCAAAAAAGAAAGAAAAAAGTCAGAAAAAATTCCTACAAAAAAAGTCAGCCAGAAAACTTCCTCCAAACAATTAAAAAAACAACCAGAAAACTCCCTCCATAAAAAAGAAAAAAAACAATCAGAAAACTTCCTAAAAAAGATAAGACAACCAGAAAACTTCCTCCAAAAACAGCCAGAAAACTTATTCCAATAAGAAAAAAAGCAGCTAGAAAACCTCCTCAAAAAAAAAAAAAGAAAAACCCAGCCAGAAAACTTCCTCCAAAAAATGAAAAAGGCCCAGCCAGAAAACTTCTTCCCCCCAAACAGAAAACCCAGCCAGAAAACTTCCTCAAAACAAAGAAAAAAACAAAACTTTCTAAAAAAAAGAAATAAAGCCAGATCTCTTCCTAAAAAAAGCCAGAAAACGTCCTCCAAAAAAAGAAAAGCAGCAGCCAGAAAACTTCTTAAAAAACAGCCAGATAATTTCCTCAAAAAAGAAGGAAAAACCCAGCCAGAAATTTTGCCCCAACTACCTCGTCCATGCATCTTCCCGCTGCATACGAGTAAGTTCCCCCAAAGCGCAAATGTCCGAGAATTGGCTAGTAACCAAGGAGATTCATCCCTACCAACGTTTGTATTTTTGGTACAGCGATCAGTGCATTTTATCTAACTTGGCCAAGATGCCTAACCCATCTTAGCTCCGTTGATGACCAAGTGTAGTTAGATTGGAGGGGCCATTTTAGCTAGTAACCAAGGAGACTCATCCCTACCTCATACCCAGGGGTTATCGAATTTCATGCAATAAGACTGTGAGAGTAGGACAGATCCGTCAGATGAAGATAAATTGGTTACAGTTATATTTGCGTTTATCTGGCTGTGTGTGTGTGTGTGTGTGTGTGTGTGTGTGTGTGTGTGTGTGTGTGTGTGTGTGTGTGTGTGTGTGTGAGAGAGAGAGAGAGAGAGAGAGAGAGATCTACAAACACCAACGTCAACACCCTTCATAGCTATAAACAACCACACACTGAACAATAACTTTCAGAATCCATTAATGCCACCTTCGGAATTCAATAGCCTTTTCAAAATATTGCCTAAGCGTTTCAGAACTGTTCCACCCCCCAAAAACAAAGGCATTTTAATTGTCCTCCAATATTTCAAAAATGTGCCTATGAAATTCTTAACTCTAGCCATCAAAAAGAATGTTAATGAAAAGGAAGTTGAAAGCATTATTCTGCCATTCTGAATTTTAAAACGAGGCTACTCAGACAATTGACTTACAAAACTATTCCCCAGTTTATGCATCAAAGGGAATGTTGAGGAGGAGGAGGAGGAGGAGGAGGAGG
>NC_137069.1:7528808-7543808 GCF_032717465.1 Coenobita brevimanus | reverse complement strand
CAGCTTCTACACCTGGAGGGGTTTAGAGACAGCAAGAGATTTTTTTCCTTCACAGCTGCGGATGCATAAAATAAATGAATAAACGAGTCTGCTGCTAAAGAAAATGAATAACTGAAGACGTGCCTAGTAATGAAGAAATTAATATCACAGAAAAAAAAAAATCACTATAAAAAATGGACAAGATGATGTGTTTATATTAATAATCTTCCCTCAAACTTATTCGCCTGTTGGAAAATGTTAAGGGATAGGAGGGTTAATTTTCGGCTAGTATTTCCTCCCTCTCTTCTCCTTGCTCTGTCGAAGGTCATTTATAAAGCGGATGGAATTTAACCGATCATCGGAATCGGCATCATCACCATCATCATTATCATCATCATCATCATCATCTCCCTTTCTCAAGTCCTCTTTTCCATATTCCTCCCATTCATGTATTCTTGCCCATGTCTGTGTGTCTCTCTCCCTTCCATTCTTTTCTTTTCCTCTTCCTCTCTCCTTCCCTCCCGCTCGCTCTTCCTTTCCCCTTATCTCTCCCTTTCTCTCTCTCTCTCTCTCTGCATAGATATCCACTCTTCCTCTCTCCTTCATTCCCTCCCTCCCTCCCTCTCTCCCTGCCTCGCCTCCCATCTTATCTATCCCTCTTGATATAAATCTTCTCTCCCCTCCCCCTCCATGGCCATCTTATATAAATGTCTCTCTCTCTTTCTTTCCATCCCCCATTTTCCATCCTCCTCCTCCTCCTCTCTTTCTCTCGAATTTTCTCCCTATCTTTCCTTTCTTTCACTCTCCTCTCTTTCTCTCTCCTTCCTTTCTTTCACTTTTCTCTCCTATCTTCCCTCCATTCCTACACAGATTCTCTCCCAGTTTTTTCTCCCTTCTTTCACCCCCTTTTCTAGATTTCCCTCCTGCTTCCTACCTACCTTACCTACCTCTACCAACCTACCTACCTACCTACCTTTCTGCCCTACCTAACTGTGACTACAGAGAAACATAAAACACTACAAATTAACTAGTCTGTGTGTGTGTGTGTGTGTGTGTGTGTGTGTGTGTGTGTGTGTGTGTGTGTGTGTGTGTGTTTTCCAGTATCATCCTTCGCATTACTTTCTCGAATGTTTCCTTTTTTTTTTGTCTGTTTTATTATATTATTTTACAGCACACCAGAAATGGACACTGTATTCTAAGTTGGGTCAAACTAATGATTTATGATAAGGTGAGGACGATATTTTCCAGTATCATCCTTCGCATTACTTTCTCGAATGTTTCCTTTTTTTTTTGTCTGTTTTATTATATTATTTTACAGCACACCAGAAATGGACACTGTATTCTAAGTTGGGTCAAACTAATGATTTATGATAAGGTGAGGACGATACTTTCTGTCCTCCTGTCGCCAACTCTATCCTCCCTCTTCTCTTTTCTCCCTCTCATTCTCTCTCCCTCTCTCCATTCCCCCCCTCTCTATCTCTCTCCTCCAATCTCCCTCTCCTGTGCGACCTTAATTTCTCCTCCCTGGCCACCGTCGCAACAACTCTCTCTCCCTCTCTCTCTCTCTCTCTCCCCTCCTTCCCTTCTTTCTTGGCGATTCTTTCTCTCTCTCTTTCCTCCATTCCTTCCTCCTTGGCAATTCTCTCTCTCTCTCTCTCTCTCTCTCTCTCTCTCTCATCTATCAGACAGAGGTCACACTAGTTGTATTATAAATTTCGCTGGCTATGAAAATTTTGAGCCGACTCCATTTTTTTCTTTTTCCATTTTTTGGGGAAAAGAAAATTTGTACAGATTTTCAGCATTTTTCTTTTCTTTTTCCACACAAAATTATTTCCTCTTTTTCCTCTTTTCTCTCTTCCTTTGTTCACCTTCCCTCGCATTTTCATCATCATCTCTCTCTCTCTCTCTCTCTCTCTCTCTCTCTCTCTAATAATGAATCTCTCTCTCTATCTATCTATCTATATGCATGTTTGTCTACTTTTACCAATCAATTTTATATCTGTCTATCTGTCTATCTATCTATCTGTCTATCTATTTATCCAGCTTCTCACCCTCCCTTTCCCCCTCTCTCTCCTCCCTTCCCCTCACACTCCCCCTCCTCTCTCCCTCCCCCCATAGCTTCCCTAGGCAGTTACAGCTCCATATATTGCGCACAAGAGGGAAATACATTGTCATAAATCCACCCCCACCCCCACCCATCCCCACCCTACCCACCCCCCAATCCCACCCCCACCTCCCACACCCCCACATAAAAATAAGTAAAATCGGAAAAAGGGCAAAAAAAATATCGATAAAGATGAGTCAGAAATAATGATGAAATAAAAATATAAGTCCAAAATAAATTCCCTCTTGAAGCCAACAATATATATAAAAAAATACATCTGAAGCCAAAATCATTAATATACCTTCATCATCTTGGGAATTTTATTAGAAGAGAAATAAGAAAAATTTTTAGCCAGGTATAAAGTCGCTATTAACCCTTTCACTACGATGACTCGTTGTGTGTGTGTGTCTTCTCTATACCAAAAAAAAAAAAAAGATATCTGGATGGCAAAAATATTATGGAAAATTAATAATGGGAATGAAGAAGTTAAAAAAAGGGACTGATAAAAATAAATAAATAAATAAATAAGTAAAAATAAAGCAGATACATTTCTTGAAAAGGAACAAAAAGCTTCGTTACACCGTTCCCTAAGTACCGGTAATTTATTCCGCTTTATTTTTTTCACCTTCACCTTGCCCTGTATGTTATCTATATCGCTTTGCTAATGACACAGTTTGTATAAGAAGCAGGTTGATGGATGTTAAGGTATAAGAAGCAGGTCCAAGATGGGCCAAAAACGTTTCATTCTCACAATAAGTATAGATTTGATATATGGATAGTATATATATCTTTGGACTATAATTAAATAATCTATCTATCTATCTATAGCCCGACGCCCTAATCCCGCAAAGGGTGGCCGCAGACAAAACGCCTCCAAGTCGCTCTGTCACCCACCATTTGACTACCCTCCCCCCAACTCACCCCCCCCTCCCTCATATGAAAAGGAATTTACAAGACACTGCGCATGAAAAGCGTCCTGGTTTTACGCACACACACACACACACACACACACACACACACACACATACATACTACACACATACATACATACATACATTCAGACATTCGTGCATATGAACATACATACATATACTGTATATATATATACACATACATACATACATAAACTCATTCATACACAAACACACACACACACACACACACACACACACACACACACACACACACACACACAGCAAGGTATAACATAATAAGAACCACACACACACACACACACACACACACACACACACACACACACAGCAATGTACAATATAACATAATAAGAACCACACACACACACACACACACACACACACACACACACACACACACAGCAAGGTATAACATAATAAGAACCTCACACACACACACACACACACACACACACACACACACACACACACACACAATTATGTATTATTTCCAGCTGACCTGTTCATGATTTTTTTTCTTTTTTCTTTTTCCTTTTCGGGTCACGAGCCGAACAATACATTTTCGGATAATGTATTGGAATTTTATGCCTCCAGTTCGCTTTAATTAGAGAGAGAGAGAGAGAGAGAGAGAGAATGGTTCGCACAAACATCTACTCTCTCTCTCTCTCTCTCTCTCTCTCTCTCTCTCACTAACGAAGCTCCAGCCGCCTGCTAGTCAACTTATAAACAAGGAAAGTTGCGTTTACACTATAAATTTTCTCACAGGCCTAACTTCCTGATTTGCTCCTCTCTCTCTCTCTCTCTCTCTCTCTCTCTCTCTCTCTCTCTCACAGCATTATTTCAACCCAATCCTTACAAAAATCACACGCCCACTCTCTCTCTCTCTCTCTCTCTCTCACAGCATTATTTCAACCCAATCCTTACAAAAATCACACGCCCACTCTCTCTCTCTCTCTCTCTCTCTCTCTCTCTCTCTCTCACACACACACACACACACACACACACACACACACACACACACACACCTATCCCCCACACGAAGGTTTTCCCCAGTTAAATCTTTCTCAGACTACATCACATTAAGAACGGGAACAGGGGAAAAATTCGTCTTAAAAGAGCGTATTAATTTTGTTATAGTGAGACACTCGAGCTGCCAAACGCTTCTTCCTGTGTGGATCTATCTTGCTGGAAAATTGCCTTCGTGCGATAGATAGAGGTGGGGATGTGTAGATAGAGCTTTCAAGGTGTTGGAATGGAGTGTAAATGATGATGATGATGATGATGATGATAGTAGTAGTAGTAGTAACAGTACCGTAGTAGTAGTAGTAGTAGTGATGGTGGTGGTGGCAGTTGTAGTAGTAGTAGCAATGATGATGATGATGATGATGATTGATAATAATAATAATAATAAAAATACTACTACTACTACTACTACTAGCAATATTAGTAACAGTATTCATATATAAACAGTGATAGTAGTAGTTAGCAGTAGTAGTAGTAGTAGTATAGGACTACATAATAGATAGATAGATAAATAGATAGATAGAGAGACAGATAGAAGCAGGAAGTCAAATGATGAGAAGGTGTTGTGTTTGCGAGAAGCGAGCAGCGCTAAACATGCTTACACGGAGGAAAGCTGACGACAGCGGCCAGTAAGGAGATGATGCAGTTAGCTGTCAGCAGTCCTCTCGTGAGAAAGGTCTGGTTGCCATGAGGAACATACGTGACACATCCTTACTACACCAGATTTTAGGAGAGTTTAGAAGGAGACAAGCGACCCTAGAGAGAGGTCGAGACGGAGATTAGCCTTAGAACAGGAAGAGAGAGAGAGATAGCGAGACAGGGAGGTAGCTACCCAGGACTTATACTATTATACCTGTTTAATATTTCCAAGACAAATAAAAATAGTCCCATACTATTCTTTACCTCTCCCGTCACTACATGACATCTGGTGGGGAAACTACTACAAGATATAAAAGCCGCTCGACCACAAGTCTAAAATATACTTCTCTACAAGTAACTACAAAGTCTTTATGACATTTGGTAGCAGCGAACGTATACGAACCTCGTCTACGAATCAACATTAAATTCCTACAAAATATCAAGATTGAAAAGAACCAACAATATCTGCTCTTGACAGTATTCTCTCCATCATGCCCCCTCCGTCTCCCAGATCATTACGCTGATGCAGAGGTCAAGAGATCACTCGACGCCTTGCAAGTAGCTTAACGACAAACCAGCAAATCTGCGGATATCGTCTCCGAATTAAAAGCAAATTTCTACAAAAGCAACCGAGACTACAAGGTTAGCTTCAGTTCTACAAAGTCTACAGCCATCTACAATCAACTACAGCCATCTACAATCAACTACAATTAACAACTCTACGTCGTCTGTATAATCTTCTACACGCACCTACAAGTAGCGGCAGTCTTCATCCCACAACGAGTAAATCACTAGAGAAAGGACCGAGAAAACTTCCACATAGAATAAAGGGAACAAACAAACGAAGAGTGAGACACGACTCACAACTCATCTTCACTCAAGTTACTCATCGCTACTCATTCACTCACCACAGCTACCAGTGTGGGAAGCCGACGTCACCATGTGCTGAGATGACATCACAACGCGAGTCTGCCATGCCAAGCAACGTGTGACTGACACCAGGCACTTCTCACCCACTACTCATTACTCATTATTAACATAGCTCCTACTCATATTCACTTATTTTCACAGTTAAGTTGGAAATTCGACGTTCTATGTTGAGGTTTGCCTGGGACAGCCGTTAACCACTACAAATACCAGGCCATGGAGTTTCCTGAGTAATATCGTCCATCAACACACTACTAGAATTATCAAGAGATCTTCAATCAAACCTGTATTTTCTTCCGAGATCGACTTTTGTATCGACACACCTCTACAATCTGTATCAAGTGGGTAAAATTATACTTGCTCATTTCTTCTCAGTGCTAAAATTAGCTATATTCAACTTATTTAATCATCTAGTTTGCTAGGACATAAATAAACAAGAGGCGTATTTCATAACATCATATCTTAATGACAGGAATATTTTCGCCACCACCCACGTTAATACCAGATGACACACAAATTGCCACAACATCAGACTCACAATTAAGAGACAGCCCACCCATTGTACAACCCACACCACACGTTATAGATAAGGAAACAAATACGGGAGTTTCGGATGATGAGTGGGAAACCCCTTCAGACGTTGAGAGTATCGACTTTGCGGCTGCCTTGAATACGTATGCCAATATACTTAACAGGGTTCACCGGTCCGGTCATACATATTCTACCATTCCCTCACATAACGATAAACTCGTACAAGTTGAATTAACAGGGCAATCATTAAATATGAATCAAGAACCAAATACTGCTGATCTAAAAACCACACCTCACGTTTTTGTGTATCACGAGGATAAGACTGCCCCAAAATTCTCTGGCACAGACAAGGATCGCATTGATGTCATTTCATTAATCAGTCAGTGCGAACAAATGTTCATCAAGCGCCACATACTAGATGAACAAGAGAAAATTGCTATTTTTTCATCTTGCATAAGCCAGGAAAGATGTCCAGCAAGCAATTTATTGCGCTCCGATAAGCTACATCGTGCTAGGACATATGATGAATTTAAAACTGCATTTCTGAAGAAATTTTCTGGAGGTATGAACTTCTTGCAAGGTATAATTCCAGAATTACATAAAATTGTAGATCTTGTAAGGGAGCACACTACAAACCATGTGCTCAGTGAAATAACTGCTGATGTCTCCACAATCAAGAGAACCCTATTAGCTACTCTGGAGAATTCTAAGTGGATAACAGATGATGGAAAGATGTCCCCAGACCTCGTCGTGGACATCATTGGTTATGTAGCTGCCTTGTGTAAATTACCTGATAGAACCCTTAAGATCGCCAAAACAATCGCGTACATCCCTGGAATGTGCTTACTAGACTTAATGAACGAGGTAGAGATGCAGTGCAGTAAAGCAGGTGTGGTCGACACACATGCACATTCTGGTAGAATCAGGGTACCTGAGACAGTATCAGCTGTGAAAACATCAACACCGACCCCAAACAGAGAACAAAATCGATCGCGACCTGAAATGAGGCAGCCCAAACAAACAAAGACGCCTAGACCTCGTTCCCACACGCCTTCCTACAGGCAGTTTCATAAGTTTTCGCGCAGCCCGAGCAGGTCTCGCGCCATAAACAACACTTTTTATGGGAAATCACCTCGTAGGTCACAGTCAAGGGATAGGTCCATTCTGTGTCATTACTGTGCAAAACCAGGACACACAAGGTATGAATGCTTTATCAAGGCAAAAGAGGATAATCAAAAGACACAAGGATTTGGTCCTTACTGTAGGCATCATAGATACCAAGGGCACTGGACTAGTGATTGCAAAACAGTAGAAAAAATTGTGTCTATGTTCAAATCGGGAAGACCAAGTCATGACAAAAACGAACAAATGTAAAGAAGAACAAGGTTAAACTTCACATAGGAGGCATGTTGGGAAATGAGTGTATCTTGATACCAGCTGTATGTGAGGATCAAAACGTTTCCTTATTTTTAGATACAGGCTCTCCAGTGAACTTAATAACACATGAAGAACTAAATAGAATTCTTAAAAATAAAAAAGAAAGTAACTTTTCTGGATGAAGCTGATTTAGAATTAAACACAGTAGATGGTCAAGAGATTACAGTAAAAGGTATGATAAGATTAAATCTCAGTTTCACAGAAACTACAAGACCATTCTCTGCATTGTTCTATATCGTTGAAAACTTAGCAATTAAAGCTCATATGTTACTGGGCTTAAGATCCATGAGAACTGAGAACATAACTATACTCCCACAAATGAATGGAATAGACTTTGATAATGAATTTATAGAGGAAATACTTTCAGAGCCCTCACCGATTGGTAGAAGAGAGCCAAAAAGAATTGGTAATATTAAAGGCTTTAACAAACATACACAAACAGATGAGTGTATAGATCCACTTACACCAGCAACCCCATCCTCCAGAATTAGTGACCCAGCTAACAGTACTGATTTATCAATTTTTCCAGCCCATCTCACTAATGATTTGGTTATACCACCTAATTCATACATGAAGGTTACCATAAAGAGCAAATTACGGAATAGTACTGTTCTTGTCTTAGAAGAATTATGTAAAGTAAAAGGATTGTCAGTAGAAAACGCATTATGTCATACGAACGACGAAGGACTAACTCAGATATTCATTATTAATCACATGAATGGGGAAGTTCAGTTGAAGAAGGGAACTTGCATAGTTAATATTGAAAAATGTTTCGCTCCTGTGAAGGAAATAAATATTGGTGGAGTAACAAGTGAGATCAAATCTACGGATAGAGAAAGAATAAAAGAGAATTTAATTCACTCAGGTGAATTTGACGAAGAAAATGATTTGTTAACCATGCTGGAAACACACAGGGACACCGTAGCATTGCCCGGAGAACAATTAGGGTGTACTAACTTGATTAATCACATGATTAATGTGCACCCAGAAACACCACCAATTTTCGTACCAGCTTATCGCATACCACACTCCCAACGTACACTTGCAAATCAGTATGTCGATGAAATGTTAAAGCTTGGAATTATTGAGCCTTCAGTTTCTCCGTGGAGGCAGCTCCCCTTTTCTTTGTGCCCAAGAGAAATGGAGAAATGCGTGCGGTAGTAGATTACCAGTAAACTAAATAATCACACAATCCCTGACAGATTTCCCATGCCATTGCTAAGTGATGTTCTACAGAATATTGGTCCTGAGAATAATATATTCTCGACCATCGATCTCCTAAACGGATACTATCAGATTCCGGTATCTCAGGAGTCACGTAAATACACTGCCTTTTCAACAAACAGAGGCCATTATCAATATACAAGAATGCCAATGGGACTGAGGACAGCCCCCGGTACGTTCCAGCGTCTTATGAATTACGTATTGTCCGGAATTTTAGGACAAGGAATATTTGTTTATCTTGACGATATTATTATCGCAACGAAGAATATTAAGGATCATCTCAGGAAATTAGACTTACTCTTACAAAAGCTTAGTGATGCTGGATTAAAAATTAAACTTTCTAAATGCAAATTTTGCTTTAAGGAAATAAATTTCTTAGGCCACAAATTAAGTTCTGATGGTATTCACACCACTGATGACAAAATACAGGCAGTGAGAGATTTTCCTGAACCCACTACGACTGACGAAGTTAGACAATTTTTAGGTCTGGCTGGGTACTATAGGTCCTTCGTACCACAGTTCTCTCATATAGCCTTCCCTCTATTCCAACTACTCAAAAAAGATGCTGTATTCCAATGGGAAGAAGAACAAAAAAGGGCATTTAACAATCTAAAAATTAAACTAACAAATGCACCTTGTTTAGCATATCCGAATTACACGAAATCATTTCTTATTTGTACAGACGCATCAGTTAAAGGATTAGGGGCTGTACTGATGCAGGAAGATAAAAGAGGAAGGAATCAACCAATTGCATTTGCCAGCAGACAGACAAGAGGTGCAGAGAAAAATTATAGCACTACAGACTTAGAGGCACTTGCAGTGATTTTTGCATTACAAAAGTTTCGAGATTTGGTATATGGTTACGAAATCCACTTATTCACCGACCATAAACCACTGGTGGGTATGTTTAAAGAAAAACTCCTTTCTGGGAGGAGAGCAAGATGGAAATGTACAGTTGAAAACTACAGTGTACAAATACATTATATACAAGGTAAAATGAATATAGTAGCTGACGCATTATCTAGGAACCCGAACACAATTCAGGTCGCGGCGTTAGATCTCAAAGGAAATATCCCAAACCACGAGGATATCGCAAAGGCACAAAGACTTGACCCAGTATGGTCAAAAGTAATATACAAGTTAGAAAGTGGAGATGACATACAATTTCCCAAACTGCATGTCCCACTTGAACAATTCACAATGGTCAATAATACATTATACAAAATTAACTCTAAACAACCAAAACGCCAAAGAAATACTAACCAGTTGGTAGTACCTAATGACATGATACCCCAAGTATTACGAATGATACACGACAGCCCACATGCAGGACACCCTGGAAAGGATAAGACATTCAACCAAGCCCAGCTATTATATTACTGGCCTTCATTACGAAGAGATATACACAATCATATAGACAGATGCGAATCATGTGCGAAACACAAAGGATACCCAATCACACCTGCACCGATGGGTAATTACCCAGTACCACATCAACCATGGGACGTTGTCGCTGTTGATTTACTCAAGATGCCATTATCATACAATAATAACCTATACTTATTCGTAGCAACGGATCATTTTTCCCGTTATGTCATTTTAGCTCCAATTAAAGATAAGACAGCAGAGACAGTAGCAAAGGCAATAACAGATAATGTAATATGTCGCTTTACTACCCCAAAGGTATTAATAAGTGATAATGGAGGAGAATTTAATTCTGAGATCTTACAAGAAATATGTAAACAATACAACATTAAAAAGGTTAACGTTTTGGCCTATCACCCAGCATCGAATGGGTTGGTAGAGAGACAAAATAAAAGGTATTAGATGTGCTACGACACATTCTCAGTGAAAATTATGCAAGCTGGGATGATTGGATTCCCAGAGTAGAGGCCTCCATTAATGGGTCTATAAATAAATCCATTGGTGACACACCACATTTCATTATATATGGCACAGATAAAAAATTACCATATGAGCTCCTAGAAGGTGACAGCATGCCTATATACAATTACGATGATTACTCTAAACTCCGTTTACGTGAATTCCAGGACATTCACAAAAGAGTGCAAAAACAATTAACGATGTCCAAGGAAGAAATGACGGAGGCATTTAACAGGAAGGCAAAAGATTCACCTATCAGCTTAGGAGACATTGTTTACGGAGTCATTCATACGAGAGACAATAAATTATCCCCTAAATTTGAGGGCCCATACAGAGTAATTAACATAAAGGCAAACAAAGTTTTAATTAAGTCACTTTCAAGTGGCGAGGAAAAACAAGTTCATATTGACCATTTAAAACGAGTTTCAAGGGAATTATCACATAATTATTCAGCCTCGGATACAACCGAACAGGTGAGCGTACCTCAAGAAACCAAGCAAGAACACAACAATGATTACAAAAAGAAATTAAGGTCATATACCAAACAATCGAACATAGGTGCAACTAATCCAATGAAATCTACAGTACATCATTTACGAGAATTAAATATCGATTTAAACTCCTTCTATAAATGAAATAACAGCCAACCGTAACGCACATCATCACTATCATCAACCACAGCTTTATAGGAAATTAATAGATTTTTTTTTTCGGTAGGTTACGATGAAGGGACTTATGCTATGGATTCTCCTATACATGGTAAGAGTATATGCGCACCTAGACCCCAAGCATATAGTACGACAAGGATGCCTCATAGCTCCAACGGCCACGACTACAATCGTCAAGGACGTCATGAGTACTGAAATAAGTCTAGATTACTTGTATGACTTACCTACTTATATAGAAAGACTTGCGACGCCGATGCGAACTCTGGACTTCAAGATAGGGAATTATGTTTCACAATCACATATCACCAAGGAAGTGGATGAAATGGTGAAGTTAGCGAAATGGAAACTAGAACAGGCGAAGTCAACTATGCTCGTCATGATCCAAGATCTCCCATCTTATGGAACAGAGGTGCTGAGCGACAGGAACAACATCACACGTACTCGCCAAAAGCGCGGTTTGTTCGATCTGGGCGGCGCAATTCTTGGGAACATCTTTGGATTGGCTACAGAGGATGACCTTAAAGAAATAAACAAAAAATTTAATAAGATAGCTCAGGTACTAACATACCAAGATAAATTCATCACAGGACAGAACTCGGCAATGAAAACAATTGTGAAAAATCTGAAACAAGCAGAAAACGTAGCTCTCGAGAGTATAGATAAAATAAATGACTTGGAGGGCAACGTTACTCTTTTCCAGCACTTCTCCATCATCACAGAACATATTGACACGATTCTACTACAATTAGAGAACACTAGAGATCATTTCAGGGCACTTATGCAAGGAATTTCGAATGCTGGTGATGGCAAGATCACAAATGACTTACTCCCAGTTCATGAGCTACGTCAGATAGTTAGTCAAGGCATACATAAACATAAATTGAAGCCATTGTTCCGCAGTAGGGAATTTATGCAATATTACCCGTACTTGGAAGCAACACTAACACCAACATCAGTGATAGTTCATGTACCATTCATCACAGAAGACCTGTTCACAGTATACCAAATACACCCCTTCCCCTATAGAAACAACAACACTTTAGTCATCATCAACATCAACACAGACACCGAACTCATCATGGTCTCCAAGAGACGAGACACTGTCACTTTCGCAAGTGAGTCAACGATTGAGCGAAGTGCCGCACATCCTTACATGCTGTTCATCTTTGTCCTGCGTACATTTTCACGTTTCAGCCTACTGATACGGTCCCTTGTGAAATGGCTATCATCAGCAATAACAATATTCATCATCATTGCAACTTCACTTTTGCTCCAGATAAACTTGTACACCATCAACGCATTGGACACTCGCAGTTTTTATTTCCTCATAAAACATCAGTTTACATAGTCTGTCCAGATATACCACCATCTCATACATCAGCCTCAGGATTATACATAGCACCAGACTACTGTGCGGTATTTACACCATCCATGTCTACTTTTTCCACCATCAATCACTACGCCATTATCAACCATACACACAAACATTTCCACCCACTGCCTAATATGAACTTAAACATGAGCACAAGTATTAAGCTGACTTCACCTAAGTTTGAAACTATGCAGCTAATCAATGAAACAATGAAGCCCTGGGAAGATTTGAGTTTGAGTATGTTCAACCCATATTATGTGTATAGCCAAGCACCTTCTGTCTTTATAATTATCTGCATTGTAGTTGCAGTATTGCTGTTGGCCATGCACAGAATGCATGCAAGAATTGCTAATTTGGAGTCATTGTTTAGTGGGGGGAGAGTTAACATCACAGTTAACCACCCTGAATGAAGTGTATATATTTTGTATATAGTATTAATTATATATAAAAAAATAAAATAAAATAATAATAATAATAATAATAATAATAACACAAAGAAGAATGACCCATATATGACAAACCAGTACCATTATCTTTGAATGAAATATTAATAACTCTTACAATAATCTTAATTTTAAACTATTTTTATTCTTGCATGTATGCATTTCACTATAATAACCCAAGTACATACTGTATTACAGTTAAATAATTTACTTTAATGCATTTATTCCAATATGTATTCAACTTATTTAAAATGTAATATTACTGAATAATCACTATTTACTATGAATAATATATGTATACAATATTCATACAATTATGTTACTTTACAATATTATGTATTTCACTTAATTAGCTTATAAGTTCATTATAATGTGTATGTAGTATGTATTAATATATTATAACTATTAAATGTCGATGGTACGCCATTTTCGCGCGGCCGAGCAAATATAGGACTACATAATAGATAGATAGATAAATAGATAGATAGAGAGACAGATAGAAGCAGGAAGTCAAATGATGAGAAGGTGTTGTGTTTGCGAGAAGCGAGCAGCGCTAAACATGCTTACACGGAGGAAAGCTGACGACAGCGGCCAGTAAGGAGATGATGCAGTTAGCTGTCAGCAGTCCTCTCGTGAGAAAGGTCTGGTTGCCATGAGGAACATACGTGACACATCCTTACTACACCAGATTTTAGGAAAGAGAGTTTAGAAGGAGACAAGCGACCCTAGAGAGAGGTCGAGACGGAGATTAGCCTTAGAACAGGAAGAGAGAGAGAGATAGCGAGACAGGGAGGTAGCTACCCAGGACTTATACTATTATACCTGTTTAATATTTCCAAGACAAATAAAAATAGTCCCATACTATTCTTTACCTCTCCCGTCACTACATGACATCTGGTGGGGAAACTACTACAAGATATAAAAGCCGCTCGACCACAAGTCTAAAATATACTTCTCTACAAGTAACTACAAAGTCTTTATGACAGTAGTAGTAGTAGTAGTAGTAGTAGTAGTAGTAGTAGTAGCAGTAGTAGTAGTAGTAGTAGCAGTAGTAGTAGTAGTAGTAGTAGTAGTAGTAGCAGTAGTAGTAGTAGTAGTAGTAGCAGTAGTAGTAGTAGTAGTAGTAGTAGCAGTAGCAGCAGCAGCAGCAGTAGTAGTAGTAGTAGTACCAAAAAGACCAAGACAAAAATTCCAAAAATCCTGCAACGATTGTCAGGTCTTGTTATTCATGTGACATTTTAACATCTCAGAGAAAAAGAAAAAAAAAAGAAAATTTTGTGTTGGAGAGCATCAAGGCGTTCTGATGGGGAGCATTTGAACCTGGCGTGAAATTGAAACCGGGTTCTGTCACACACACACACACACACACACACACACACACACACACACACACACACACACAAGTATTGTATGTAGGCTACACTCACAAATGCGCACATACACAAGGCATACATACATACATACATAACACACACACATACACACACACACACACACAAACACACACACACTTTCATACTTTATTACGACACAGTTACTGTAATAAGAAGACCTCTCTCTCTCTCTCTCTCTCTCTCTCTCATTCTGTGTGTGTGTGTGTGTGTGTGTGTGTGTGTGTGTGTGTGTGTGTGTGTGTGTGTGTGTGTGTGTGTGTGTGTGTGTGAGGCAAAGTGCAAGTAAACGACGTGTGAAAGTTATGAAGTTATGAATGTGTTTGTGCTGCTCTCTCTCTCTCTCTCTCTGCTTATCTATCAGCCAATCTATCACTACATCTGTGTTCCTTCACCCAACACACCATCTATCCATCCACAAGTCTATCAGTTTACCTATCTAT
>NC_137069.1:7521308-7523808 GCF_032717465.1 Coenobita brevimanus | reverse complement strand
ATCCATCCATCTATCTGTCTATCTTTCCTTACCTTCCCCATCCCTTCCTTGATCTGACCTGACCTGCTACCATCCAAGTCGACCTCATATCAAGGAGAGACGGGCACTGCTTTCCTCCAAGAACAAGTGGACTCACTCAGTTACTTAAGTCGTTCTATATACAGTAAATCCCGGGGCTTTCACTTACCGGGGATTTTCTGGTGGTGGAGTTTTATGCCCCTGATTTGTTGGCCAGGGTACGATTTTACGAAGTTGGCCACGAAAAGGAGGAAAAGAGATTTGATTTGCCATGCGATTTCTTTTCTTTTACATTTCTTTATATTATTTATTTATTTTTTTTACACTTAGGGCTGTCTTGCAGGATAGGTGGAGATTTTGTATATTTATTTATCTGTCTGTCTTTTTTTTTTACAAAGACAAACCATCCCTTTCCACCAAAAATTGCAGGGCGTAGCGTGCAGTTCTGGTTTCTCAGGGTTCTGTCCTATCACCAACCCCTTTTTTTCATTAGTGACCCTGTATGCTGTATATCTAATCGTATCCACTCATATGCTAAAGGACGGATAGAAAGTCCGTGGAAAGTGTACAGAACGAGAAAAATGATATAAGATATTCCAAACATTTCATATGAACTTGAGAGACTGAGAAGATTAAACAGGCACTCACTGCAAAAACAAGACTGAACTTGAGCCCAAGGATTTAAATGAAATATATTCCGTTTTAGTAGGTCTTAAGTACGGCTTCTCGTGGGGTAATGAGAATCCCTAGCATCTCTTCCTTGGAGCTTTATTTGCGGAGTGGCTGGTTAACATCCTTGTGTACGATAGTTATGCAGGCCCATAGCAGAAGGATTTATACAACACAGAAGAGGACAGAAAGGAGTAATAAGGAAAATAAATCGCTGAGGAGAAGGTGTTAAAGAACTTCCTTACCCGACGAGAATACAGGTCTCAGACAGAAACTGGTTTGGTTATGAACCAGGGGATGGGTGGAATAAGATGCTTAATGAAGAAGTTGGTCCTCCTTAACTGTTCAACGTTCTCATTTTTTTTTTCAGGTTTCTTTACGACTCTCTTCTCCTTCCGTCCTTTCATAATAAAATATCCACGTCAGTTTTATCCTACACAGAGTGGGTTAATAAGTCTTCTTTTCTAGGGTTTCATTACGACTCTGTTTTCCTTACGTACCGTCCCATAAAAATTCCACGCCAGTTTTTCTACTGTGCGTTGTGTTTTTCCCCACTTTTCCCTCCCGGTTTCAGCCAAAGGGCTTGGTGGGTGAGGGACAGCTCTCTTCTCTGCTATCCTTTTCTTATTCTAGTGTCACATTCTAAAGGGTGCTGCCTAGCATGGGTCATCCGGCCGTCTGCAGTTATCCTCTTAAAGGTTTGGGGGGTCCGAGGTGTGGCTGTGTGTGGTGTGGCAATGTGAGATGTGGCAGTGTGTCGTGTGGCAGTGTGAGGTTTGGCAATGTGAGGTGTGGCCGTGTGTGGTGTGGCCGTGTGTGGTATGGCAGTGTGTGGTGTGGCAGTGTGTGGTGTGGCGGTGTGTGGTGTGGCCGTGTGTGGTGTGGCAGTGTGTGGTGTGGCAGTGTGTGGTGTGGCCGTGTGAGGTGTGGCAGTGTGTGGTATGACAGTGTGAGGTGTGACTGTGAGATATGGCAGTGTTTTTAATTGCACAGTGACTTTTGTAACGCTACACAAACTTCACAGAAAAGCGCACACACACACACACACACACACACACACACACACACACACACACACACACACACACACACACACAGTAGATTGGATGTAAGTGGATATGGAAACTGGATCTAATAAAAAAAGCTTATCTCAAAGCCTGTTATAACGAGGTCCACACACACACACACACACACACACACACACACACACACACACACACACACACACACACACACACACATTCAGACTCCCCCACCCCCCACAACTCCCACAACATAAACCTAAACACACAAAAACAACCCCCTCCCCCTCGCAACATAAACAAAATCTTTATTGACACAAAAATTATATAATGAAAACACAGATAAATCCCCTAGCCCACAAATTAACGTTAAGCCAATCAGTGCAGCCCTGAAGATCATTACCCACTAAATGCATCAGGGCTACGAATATGCAACGCAAACTACGGGCGTAATGACAAGGGAATGCATGTAACCTACCTGGAAATTAGGGACTGTGTATACCTGGCAATTAAGCCCAATCAACACCTGCCATCACCGTCCCACCACCTGCCACAGTGGAGGGTATATTTAGCGTGGGTGATCTGGCTCTCTTGCCCATAAACAAATAAATAAATAAATAGAGTTTAGTCCACTTTCGATGGTGTGACGTTCTTTATGTGCGACGTCTGATGTGATCATGTCTGTCTATATGTATTAATGTGTGTGTGTGTGTGTGTGTGTGTGTGTGTGTGTGTGTGTGTGTGTGTGTGTGTGTGTGTGTGTGTGTGTGTAACCAAAATATCTCCATATG
>NC_137069.1:7513808-7516308 GCF_032717465.1 Coenobita brevimanus | reverse complement strand
GAGGAAGCCCCCTTAGAGAGACGACAACAGAAAAGAGAAAGGAGAAAGTGAAGAGTAAATCAACTTTGGTATTGGGCGTCTAGCAATTTATCTATCTCTTGTATCTATCATCCTGTCCTTCCCTGCAACTTACTGATAAAAATGGAGTGTTGGCAACGGAGAAGGCGACCCCAGAGACACGTCAAACCGAGTCCAGAAAAGAGGAAGTAGGGGAAATTCTTTTAAAAGCCCGCACAGAAAATATTTATTACCGCCCATTTCTCTTCTCTTGCCTGGGGCTGCTAGGTGGAGAAGCGGAGGGGAAGTGGTCGAGCACTATTTTCTAACACAGTAATTATGGATTTGGTGATGGTGGAGATTGGTGGTGTTTTGGCGTGTTTGTTAGGGCTGGATAAAATGATAGTTAACTCAGTTCTAAAGCTCTCACCTATCTTCTTTTATGCTTAGTTGGTAGCCAGGTGTAGCCCATTGGACAGGAGGGGCTTGGCAAAGATGTAACTAACTCCCTTTCTCTGACCTCTATCTAACTTCTATCGTTTTTAAGTTGAGGGCCAGGTGCTGTTGAGTTAGACTGGAGGGTTGATTCTAACACTGGTGCATCTGTTCTAACTACAGTGACAAAGACCAAGCTAACTTTTTCAGCTAACTTGACAAAAATGGCTTAACTCTTTTCTGCTAACCTGACAAGGAAAGCTAACTTTTTATGCTAACCTGGCTAAAAACAGCTAACTCTTTTCTGATAGCACCTGACAAAAATGGCCAAGTTTCTTCTGCTAATCCGACAAACAAAATGGCTAACTTTTGTCTGCTAACCTGACAACTTGATAGGGCTATTTTCTTCTACTAACCTGACAATGAAAGCTAAAATTTTCTGCTAACCTGACTAAAAATAGCTAACTCTTTTCTATTGGCCTAATAATGCTAGCTAACTTTTTTCTGCTAATGTGACAAAGACAGCTAACTTTTTTCTGACTACAAAAAAAATCCCCAAAAAGCTAAGTGTTTCCTGCTAATTCGTGACAAAGACAGCTTTTTCCTGCTAATCTATTTACGATATTTTTTCTGCTAGCCTGACTTCCCAAATAATAGCAATAACTCTTTCACTCTGCTCGCTTGACAAAAAATAGCAAACTTCTTTCTGAAGCAACTTGACAAAATATTGCTAACTTTTCTTTTGCTAACTCCTCACACAGATAGCCTAACTTTTTCTTCTGCTACACCCGACAAAGAAATTGTTTTTCTGCTAACCTGACAAAAACAGCTAACTTTTTCTGCTAACTAGCTGACAAAAACAAAAACAGCGCTAACTCTGTAGATGGTCCCTACCTTTCTCGAATTAGTTTGTGTGTCCATATTCTCAGTTATGTTAAAGATCCAAACCATACCGATATTACAACCACACAAAACAGCATACGAGAAAAATGTCAGTGTGTAATGTGTAAAATAAATTGCTCAGGAAACGTAGAAAGCTAAGGATACTCCCATGTCAGATTACGGCCCCCCCAGAAGCTGAAATATCTACAGACAGCCTCCATCTTTTCTTCTGTGGGTTTATATCTAATTTCTCAGGGCAACAAGAGAAATCCATATTACGAAGGGAATTAGTTTTGTGTGAGGAAGCAGCCGGCGGTAATATCGGGATTAAGGAATATAGTGCCTCTCTCTCTCTCTCTCTCTCTCTCGTTTTTCATGGCTACGATATTGTCACTCTAAGGTAAAGAACATGATGATGATCGATGACGATAATTCTAAATTTGTATCTTTCATTTCTCTTACCCACTCTAAATGCTTCCCATCCCATAATTATGATGACATAATGATGATGACGATGATGATGGTGATGATGATGATAACTACAAATATAATAGCGATGCTGATGATACCCACGATAATAAAACACACACACACACACACACACACACACACACACACACACACACACACACATTCCTTTCCCTGAGGACCTACTGCCTGTTTGCAAAACCCCCCATCCAGAGAGAGAGAGAGAGAGAGAGAGAGAGAGAGAGAGAGTCTGCATATACAGAGAAATGATGCGATGTGGCGAATGTGGTGAACGTGGTGGATGTGGTGAATGTACTCATCAAGCGAGGTATAAAGACACAGGACCGAATATGTGAAGCTGTGCGTGTGTGTGTGTGTGTGTTGTTACATAGCCTATGATTTCATCATCCTTTGTGTAATTTTAACGCACAGTATGCTGTACGTTTGATCACGAGCGTGTTCTGCCTCAGTCCCCCCTTCTACCGTTGCTAGTAGAGGCAAATCGTTCTCTCTATGTCCAGAGCGGGATTGTCAACTCTATGTCCCCATGGCTTCATTTGCGCGTCTCTTATTACAAGTTGTATCAAGCTCTCCTGGCTCCCATATAATGAGCCTCAGTCTCTGCATCATTGCCACTTAGATCTGCTCCTCATTCTTATGTTCACATCTCTGTCCTCCCCTTGCACAGATATTATTATTGTGAGTGCTCAAGAAGTCT
>NC_137069.1:7481963-7513708 GCF_032717465.1 Coenobita brevimanus | reverse complement strand
AACCGAGTCCAGAAAAGAGGAAGTAGGGGAAATTCTTTTAAAAGCCCGCACAGAAAATATTTATTACCGCCCATTTCTCTTCTCTTGCCTGGGGCTGCTAGTGAGAAGCGAGGGAAGGGTCGAGCACTATTTTCAACACAGTAATGGATTTGGTGATGGTGGAGATTGGTGGTGTTTTGGCGTGTTTGTTAGGGCTGGATAAAGATAGTTAACTCAGTTCTAAGCTCACCTATCTTCTTTTATGCTTAGTTGGTAGCCAGGTGTAGCCGGACAGGAGGGCTTGGCAAAGATAACTAACTCCTTTCTGACCTCATCTAACTTCTATGTTTAGTTGAGGGCCAGGTGCTGTTAGTTAGACTGGAGGGTTGATTTAACACTGGTGCATCTGTTCTAACCTGACAAAGACTGCTAACTTTTTTCAGCTAACTTGACAAAAATGGCTAACTCTTTTCTGCTAACCTGACAAGGAAAGCTAACTTTTTATGCTAACCTGGCAAAAACAGCTAACTCTTTTCTGATAACCTGACAAAAATGGCCAAGTTTCTTCTGCTAATCCGACAAAAATGGCTAACTTTTGTCTGCTAACCTGACAATGATAGCTATTTTCTTCTACTAACCTGACAATGAAAGCTAAAATTTTCTGCTAACCTGACAAAAATAGCTAACTCTTTTCTATTGGCCTAACAATGCTAGCTAACTTTTTTCTGCTAATGTGACAAAGACAGCTAACTTTTTCTGATACAAAAAAAGCTAGTGTTTCCTGCTAACGTGACAAAGACAGCTTTTTCCTGCTAATCTAACGATATTTTTTTCTGCTAGCCTGACAATAATAGCTAACTCTTTTCTGCTCGCTTGACAAAAATAGCAAACTTCTTTCTGCCAACTTGACAAAAATTGCTAACTTTCTTTTGCTAACCTCACACAGATAGCTAACTTTTTTCTGCTAACCTGACAAAGAAATTGTTTTTCTGCTAACCTGACAAAAACAGCTAACTTTTTCTGCTAACCTGACAAAAACAGCTAACTCTGTAGATGGTCCCTACCTTTCTCGAATTAGTTTGTGTGTCATATTCTCAGTTATGTTAAAGATCCAAACCATACCGATATTACAACCACACAAACAGCATACGAGAAAATGTCAGTGTGTAATGTGTAAAATAAATTGCTCAGGAAACGGCGCTAAGGATACTCCCATGTCAGATTACGGCCCCCAGAAGCTGAAATATCTACAGACAGCCTCCATCTTTTCTTCTGTGGGTTTATATCTAATTTCAGGGCAACAAGAGAAATCCATATTACGAAGGGAATTAGTTTTGTGAGGAAGCAGCTGGCGGTAATATCGGGATTAAGGAATATAGTGCCTCTCTCTCTCTCTCTCTCTCTCTCGTTTTTCATGGCTACAGATATTGTCACTCTAAGGTAAAGAACATGATGATGATGACGATAATTCTAAATTTGTATCTTCATTTCTCTTACCTCTAAATGCTTCCCATCCCATAATTATGATGACAATGATGATGACGATGATGATGGTGATGATGATGATAACTACAAATATAATAGCGATGCTGATGATACCCACGATAATAAAACACACACACACACACACACACACACACACACACACACACACACATTCTTTCCCTGAGGACCTATCGTTCGTTTGCAAAACCCCCATCCAGAGAGAGAGAGAGAGAGAGAGAGAGAGAGAGAGAGTCTGCATATACAGAGAAATGATGCGATGTGGCGAATGTGGTGAACGTGGTGGATGTGGTGAATGTACTATCAAGTGAGAGTAAAGACACAGGACTGAATATGCAAGCTGTGTGTGTGTGTGTGTGTGTTGTTACATAGCCTATGATTTCATCATCCTTTGTGTAATTTTAACGCACAGTATGCTGCATGTTTGATCACGAGCGTGTTCTGCCTCAGTCCCCCCCTTCTACCGTTATAGTAGAGTAAGTCGTTCTCTCTGTTGTCCAGAGCGGGATTGTCAACTCTATGTCCCCATGGCTTCATTTGCGCGTCCTTATTACAAGTTGTATCAAGCTCTCCTGGCTCCTATATAATGAGCTCAGTCTCTGCATCATTGCCACTTAGATCTGCTCCTCATTTTGTTCACATCTCTGTCCTCCCCTGTACAGATATTATTATTGTGAGTGCTCAAGAAGTCTCCAACCATCTAGCAGCTGTGTGTAATTTGAGTATAACTGTTGTTGCATTTTTTCTTGTACTGTATAGCATAAGTTTAATTTGTAGGCCTAGTGAAGTTTTTGTAATTCATGTAGGGTTCTTTATGTCAGTCATTTTTGATAATAGTTTGTATCTGTAATTATTTATCTGGCATTCACTGAGTATTATCTGGTATCTCATTTTATCAGGGCTGACTTAGATAAATTTACTCTTGCTAATTTCGTGTTAATAGAGGCTATTGCAGTTAACCATATATTTAACCTGTTTTTGCCATTACATTATCCTTATGAGTCCTGAATGTTTAGTTGTTAGTTTGTGCATTAAACTTTAACTTGTAATTTTACCTAACTCTTTTGTTTTGAACCTGGAACTTTACGGGACAGTAGTGACTCTTAGTATTCTCACTTAAAGTGTACATTATATTTCTCTGTTCCGTAATATAAATTTGGCGACCTCATATCAGGATATTCAGGATATTATCATAAGGATATTGTTTGATATTTTGTGACTGTGATATATTCATGATGGCTACTATTACTACACTTGATGAAGCCAAGGACTTTTTGTCAAATGTGCAAACAGTGTGTGATATAGAAAACAGAACAAAGAATGAACTTAAGCTTGTTGCTCAACAATTGGGAATTATTGTTCGCTCTCATCATTCTAAAGATCAGATTGTTGACATGATTAATGAAAGCTTGTTTAATGTAACTCCTCCAAATGAGCAAACGCAGATTGAATTAGCTAAGTTACAGCTAGCCCTGCAGGAGGCCCGTGCTAGGGAGGCTGAGGCACAAGTTGAAATTGCTAGGATTCAGGCAGACCATGAGTATCGCATGAAACAAGGTGGAACTGGATCATCTTGCTCTGATGATTTTGATGTGGCTAAAAATGTTAAACTTGTCCCTCCTTTTAATGAATTTGATTTAACAAAGTATTTTCAGTTGTTTGAGAGGGTAGCTACAGGTTTTAATTGGCCTAAGGAGTATTGGCCAGTACTCCTTCAAACTGTTCTCACCGGTAAAGCTCAAGTAACTTATGCATCTTTGCCTCAGGATCAGTCTGATAATTATGATGTAGTTAAGAGCTTGATTCTTAAGGCCTATGAGCTTGTTCCTGAAGCCTATAGAGTAAAATTTAGGACAACTTACAAGCAAGATAAGCAATCCCATGTTGAGTATGCAAAAATCAAAGAAGATTTGTTAGAGCAGTGGTTAAATTCTAAGAATGTGGATTCTGATTTTGGTAAATTTAAGCAGATGATTTTGCTGGAGGACTTCAAAAGGTGTATTAGTAAAGATGTAAGCCTATATCTTGATGAGAAAAGAATAGATAATTTGTCTGATGCTGCAGTTTTAGCTGATGAGTATGTTCTCACTCACAAGAGATATTCTAAAGAAAAAGGGAAAGCTGAGAGTAAGTACGTTTGCCACTACTCAGAGTACAGGTAACAGGAAAGAGAATAAGGATGATGTTTCTCAGGAAGTAAATACCAGCTTCACCTTTAGATTTCAGAAAAGTAAATGTACTTATTGTAGTAAGCTTGGTCATACTACGGAGAGATGTTTCAGGAGACAGCGTGATGTGAACAAAAAGGAGTCTTTAAATATTCAGTCAATTGGTCTAGTGTCCACTCTTGAGAGTTCCCAGAATTCTTTAACTGAGTTAACTGAACCTGCTTTGAGGGTAACTTAAATTCTCATGATGGAGCTCCTCTTTTGAGCAGTAACGTGGGTGACACTCTCAAGAGTTCATGTGCTAATTTCCTGTCTGATGGTTTTGTCAGTCCTCTGGACAGTAATGACAGGAAATCAGTTAAAATATATCGTGACACAGGTGCTTGCCAATCCCTTATGCTGACCAGTGTTCTAGGCTCTAATGTTAATTCCTCTGATGAAACTGTAATCTTACAAGGTGTAGGAAATAATTACTTCTCTGTCCCTCTGTGCAGAGTGAATTTAGAGTCTGGTTTTGTTAATGGTTCTGTTATGGTTGGGTTGGTTGAGACACTCCCAATGTCAGGCGTAACTTTCTTACTTGGAAATGATATTGGTGGAAGTCAAGTGTGTCCAGCTCCTCAGTTGTCTAGTGAGCCAGTGGCTGCGTCCCAGGATTGTGATGTCCCTGATGTGTTCCCTGCATGTGCTGTCACTAGGGCTAAGTCTAAAGTTACTGGTGATTTAGAGGATAATGATGATGATGATGTTATCCTAGCTGACACTTTTCTTGCTAATTTGGACCACTCACCAGATGAGGCAGTACCCCGTAGTATTGATAACTTGTCTCGTCAAGAGTTGGTTGAGTTGCAGGTTGCTGACCCTGAGTTGAAAGGTCTAGCTAACTCTGCTTACAGTGAAGAAGAGTCAGCCGGTGCTTCTACTTGTTATTATGTAAAGTCAGGAGTACTTATGAGGAAGTGGAGACCCCCAACAGCATCAGCCGACTGTGAATGGGAGGTTGTACATCAAGTTGTCATCCCTCGTGTTTGTAGGCAGGATATCATTAGAGTGGCTCATGATTCCAGTTTGGCAGGACCCCTTGGAGTGAGGAAGACTGTGGCACGCATTTTGAAACACTTCTACTGGCCAGGTATCTTCAGGGATGTTTCCTGGTATTGTAAGTCTTGTCACACCTGTCAAGTTGTGGGGAAGTGTAATCAGACCGAAAAGGTTGCACCTCTAGTTCCCATTCCTCCTTTTGAGGCGCCTTTCACCCGTGTGTTGGTGGATATTGTGGGCCCTCTTCCTAAGACTTCTTCAGGATTTTCTTATGTGTTGACCATGATTGACATGGCTACTCGTTATCCTGAAGCCATTCCACTTAGAAACATCTCAGCAAAGAACGTGGTTAAGGAAATGCTAGGGTTCTTCACAAAGTTTGGTCTGCCTAAGGAGGTACAGTCAGACCGGGAAGTAATTTCATGTCAAACGTTTTCAAGCAGTCTCTGAAAGAGTTGGGCATCACCCAGATCACGTCTTCAGCTTACCATCCCCAGACCCAAGGAGCGTTGGAGAGATATCATCAAACACTCAAATCGATGCTCAAGAAATACTGTTTGGAACATCAGAAAGACTGGGATAAAGGTCTTCCATTCGTTGTGTTTGCTGCAAGAGAATCTCCAAATGAATCACTGGGCTTCTCACCTTTTGAACTACTGTTTGGCCATGAAGTAAGAGGACCCCTTAAGTTACTCAAGGAATGCTGGCTGTCGGAGGAAGATGACGTCAACCTGCTGGAGTATGTGATGAAGTTCAAAGAACGGCTGTCCACTGCTTTACAGCTGGCGAGAGAGAATTTAGGAGCTGCTCAGGAGAAGATGAAGACTTGGTATGACAAGAAGTCCAGGTTACGCCACTTTCAGCCAGGAGATCAGGTTTTGATTCTGCTACCAGTTCATGGGCAACCTCTTCAAGCCAAGTTTAGTGGCCCTTATTTCGTGGAGAAGAAAACTCAGTGATGTCAGCTATGTCATCGCCACACCAGATCGTAGAAAGAGCAAGCAACTATGTCACATCAACATGCTAAAGTTATATCACAGGCGGGACGAAAATAATCCAGTCTGCACTGTAGCTGTTCCACCCGAGTCTGCAAGTGAAGCTCTCCCATGCAGTATGAGCCTGAGTGATAGTTTGGGGAAGAATCCTGATATCATGAATGATCTCCAGACTAAGCTTTCTCATCTACCTCCCAAGGAAAGGCAGGAGTTTTCGGCATTACTGCAGGAGTACCCGCAAGTGTTCCGTGCCACTCCAGGAAGAACCACTGTGTTGATGCATGATGTCGATGTTGGAGACGCAAAGCCAATTAAATTGCCTCCTTACCGTGTGAACCCAGTGAAAGTTCCTCTCATCCAGAAGGAGCTTGGCTACCTGTTGGACCACAAGATGATTGAGCCCTGTCAGAGCGAGTGGAGTTCTCCTGTCACTCTGGTCCCTAAGCCAGGTGGGTCACAGAGGCTTTGCATCGACTACAGACGTGTTAATCAGATAACTAAAACAGACACTTACCCTCTCCCTCGTGTGGAAGATTGCATAGACAAGATCGGAAAGGCTAGGTACATAAGTAAGTTTGATTTGTTAAAGGGATACTGGCAAGTACCTATGACTGAACGTGCTAGGGAGATCTCATGTTTTGTAATACTAGGAAAGGCTTTTGCATGTTCTGTAATGCCGTATGGTATGAAGAATGCACCAGCCACATTTCAGAAGCTCATGAATGTTGTAACAGAGGGTTTGGCAGGGTGTGTTGATTATATTGATGATGTATTAATCTTCAGTGACAACTGGAAAGATCACCTATGCCATGTCAGTAAATTTCTTGACCGTTTAGTTCATGCTAATCTTGTAGCTAATTTATCAAAGTGTGAGTTTGGTCAAGCTAAAGTTCAGTACCTTGGGTATGTAATTGGTGATGGACATGTTGCACCACCAGGAGCTAAGGTTCAGGTTATAAGTGATCTTCCCAGACCTAAAAGTAGGAAAGAGCTACAAAGATTTTTGGGAATGGTTGGTTATTACAGGAGATTTGTTCTTAACTTTTCTATTCTTGTATCACCACTTACAGACCTACTGAAAAAGGGAGTTAAATTTGTCTGGACCGATAACTGTGAATCCTCTTTCAACAAACTTAAAGCTATTCTATTAAGTCAGCCAGTGCTCGCTACTCCAAATTTTGCTAAGCCTTTTAAGATGGCTGTTGATGCAAGTGATACAGGAGCTGGGGCTGTTTTGCTGCAAGAGGATGATCAGGGTATTGAACATCCTGTATCTTATTACAGTAAGAAGTTCACTCCACCTCAAAAGAACTACTCAACTATTGAGAAAGAAATTTTGGCCTTGATTTTGGGTTTACAGCATTTTTCATATTATTTGTGTTCTGGTTTTGACCCCATAGTCATTTATACCGATCATAACCCACTGAAATTCCTTAGTAAGTTTAAAGATAAAAATCAGAGATTGACAAGATGGAGTCTACTTCTTCAGGAGTATTCATTAGACATACAACATGTCAAGGGGAAAGAAAATGTTATTGCAGATTGCTTATCTAGACTTTAGACAGATTGTTTTAGAGTAATAAGAAATTTCCTTTGTAAATTTCTTTTTCTTTGTGGGGAGGTGTTACATAGCCTATGATTTCATCATCCTTTGTGTAATTTTATCGCACAGTATGCTGCATGTTTGATCACGAGCGTGTTCTGCCTCAGTCCCCCCCTTCTACCGTTATAGTAGAGTAAGTCGTTCTCTCTGTTGTCCAGAGCGGGATTGTCAACTCTATGTCCCCATGGCTTCATTTGCGCGTCCTTATTACAAGTTGTATCAAGCTCTCCTGGCTCCTATATAATGAGCTCAGTCTCTGCATCATTGCCACTTAGATCTGCTCCTCATTTTGTTCACATCTCTGTCCTCCCCTGTACAGATATTATTATTGTGAGTGCTCAAGAAGTCTCCAACCATCTAGCAGCTGTGTGTAATTTGAGTATAACTGTTGTTGCATTTTTTCTTGTACTGTATAGCATAAGTTTAATTTGTAGGCCTAGTGAAGTTTTTGTAATTCATGTAGGGTTCTTTATGTCAGTCATTTTTTATAATAGTTTGTATCTGTAATTATTTATCTGGCATTCACTGAGTATTATCTGGTATCTCATTTTATCAGGGCTGACTTAGATAAATTTACTCTTGCTAATTTCGTGTTAATAGAGGCTATTGCAGTTAACCATATATTTAACCTGTTTTTGCCATTACATTATCCTTATGAGTCCTGAATGTTTAGTTGTTAGTTTGTGCATTAAACTTTAACTTGTAATTTTACCTAACTCTTTTGTTTTGAACCTGGAACTTTACGGGACAGTAGTGACTCTTAGTATTCTCACTTAAAGTGTACATTATATATCTCTGTTCCGTAACAGTGTGTGTGTGTGTGTGTGTGTGTGTGTGTGTGTGTGTGTGTGTGTGTGTGTGTGTGTGTGTGTGTGTGTGTGTGTGTGTGTGTGTGTGTGTGTGTGTGTGTGTGTGTGTGTGTGTGTGTGTGTGTGTGTGTGTGTGTGTGTGTGTGTGTGTGTGTGTGTGTGTGTGTGTGTGTGTGTGTGTGTGTGTGTGTGTGTGTGTGTGTGTGTGTGTGTGTGTGTGTGTGTGTGTGTGTGTGTGTGTGTGTGTGTGTGTGTGTGTGTGTGTGTGTGTGTGTGTGTGTGTGTGTGTGTGTGTGTGTGTGTGTGGTGGCTTTCCGGCCATGCGTCACGAGGTGCTGAATATGGCATATTGTGCTGACTGGCATTCCTCGCTGAGAGTTGTGCTGACACATTTCCTTCAGCTTCTAGCATATGACCTTTACTTAACCTCTAGCTTACATCTATGTTACTAGCTATTATTTATGATATTTTAGAGTCCTGACATTCTCTCTCTCTCTCTCTCTCATTGAATTTCATTGGAACCGACCAGCTTTCATATCTACTGTATATAGCTTTATCTCTCTCCTCTCTATCTTCTTGCCCAATCTTCCTCCTGCTCTGTCTGTCTTTCTGTCTGTCTCTCTCTCACACACACACACACACAAAACCATCCTCCCACACAATCCTTATATCCCATCCCAGTCCCTTCATATACTATTATCCTTGAATAATATCATAAACAATACTGAGAAAACTAAGACGCTCCACTAATGACTTAAGAAAAATACCTTGAGGTAAGTAAGGAATATTTCTGGAGTATATACATAAACCCTTAAGATCAAGGACGTACTTTTGGCTTTAGGAGTGGTATCTCTCTGGTTTATTAATATCAGGGGAAGACTTTTTGATACAAGGGGGTGAGGTACTGTCTTTACAAGCTCCTTCAAGAAAGGTCACTCGTAAGCAGAAGAAAACTGAAGATATGAAAATTATGTTGAATTAAGACGTCATCGTACTGAAGACATACATACCGTACTACTAGACGCCTTGACTTTATTTGGTTAGGATCTTGGTTTTTCTTCTTAAGGAACTGAGAAAATGTAAGCTAAGATATCGCAGGTCTTAGTGAGGTCAGACAACCAAATGAGTAAAATGAATCAGCTAAAGACGTGACCAGGAAAAGGAGGATCAAGGTGCAGGATTTTTAACCAGCGAACACCTAGCTGATGATACTAAAGATTTTGTCCTTGTATAGCATAAATGAGTGGCAGGCCTGATCATTACACTGAATTCATGAGATACAACAAAGAAAATCGAAGTAAATGCTCCAACTTCACCTTATTAATATCTATCTACGGCCAGACGCCATAATCCCGTAAAGGGTGGCCGTTTGACTTTGAGTTAGTTGTTTTACGGGGAGGGGCACCAACCCTCCGCCAACCCACTTGTTGACACGTAGGGGACACGTTTGGGTTGGCTATATGGTTACCACCCAGCGCTGTAAATGGTTTCCTGGCTTACAGGAAACCATTACGCTTGTCACTCAATGTAAAGTCGCCTGAAGAGGAAAGAAGAGCTATATATAAAAAGTGACAGGAAAGATGGGAGAAACAAGAAGAGAGGAGGGCAGACAAAAAAAAAAGAAAAAGAAAGAAAAGAAATGATACAGGTGAGGGAAAAAGTAGGTTAGCACTACAGCAAGTGAATGGATGATGGTCACCACCACCTAACACCAGTAATAAGAAGAAACAGGAGAATAATTAAGAAGATATACAGAAAGTAATGAAGATGCACCAAACCCATCAACAGGAAGGGTAAGGAAGCACAAGCAACATTTTTTTTCCTCTGAAATTTTGGCTTTACAAATCTATGGACATTTCTCAAAATCACTTCCTTGTACATAATTATATCAGCGTATCTTCAGAAATATTGTTCTTATACTTACACCCTTTGCACTACAATAAGAGATAGTGTCTTACCTGTATTGAAAAAAAAAAGTGAATCAATAAAAATAATTACGAAAATAAACTTTGACCAGAAATAATTTATACTCATATTTGAACTTGGTACTATGTTTATCCATCTGTCTATCTATCTATCTACTTAACTATTTATCTATCAATGTATAAACTAATAATTACAGTTACAGAAAAGTCTAAACAACACATAACCTAATATATGTCAACTTATCAAAACAGAAAAAAAAATTCTAATTTGTAAGCTTTTAACCACCTGAAGAATCTGTTTGAGTGCTCTCTCTCTCTCTCTCTCTCTCTCTCGAAAAAAAATTTAACACTGACCTCTGACTTCGCTAATATATACACATTGACTGATCCCTTCAGCTTGATGACCTGTTTTTCAATTTGCACTTAAACCCTTCAGAAGATTTTACTCAACACTTTTATACACTTCTGATATGGAAGAAGTTGAGCATTTTTTTTTTTTTTGAAAGGAAGAAGAACCAAAGGCCAGAAGACAATTTTTATTGAACTCCGATATGAAAGAAGTTGAACATTATTTTTTTGTAAAGAAGGATCCAAAGTGAAGAAGACCGCAAGATTGTTCCCTCCAAGAAAAGAACTAAAATAAACATCTAACACCTCCGGCTCTAATAATTTCTTCTAACATGGAGAGAGAGAGAGAGAGAGAGAGAGAGAGAGAGAGAGAGAGAGAGAGTGATGGTGTAGACGTAGCCAGGTAATATATTATGTACCTGCCTCTCTTACTGCCTCATCTTGCCTGCCTACCTGCCCCCCCTCTCTCTCTCTCTCTCTCTCTCTCTCCCTCTCTCTCTCTCTCTCTCTCTCTCTCTTCCTTTGTCTTGATCCGTGTCTTTCTACTTCTTTCTTACCTTTCACACTTCCTGTCGTTCTTCCTCCCCTCCTTCCTCTCCTCCCTCCCCCTCTCTCTCTCTCTCTCTCTCTCTCTCTCTCTCTCTCTCTCCCTCTCTCTCATTTAAATATTCTCCTACTTCCTCCTTGACTCGGCTGCCCTTCCGCTCTGAACTTCCTCTTCTTTTCTCTCTCTTTCCTTCTCTCTCTCTCTCTCTCTTTCTCTCTCCCGTCCACTTCCACTTCCTCTCCCTTCTCATCCTTCTCTTTTATTTCCCTCTCCTTACCTCAACCTTTCCTCCTTCTACATATCTATCTCTCCATAGCATTCTCTGCCATCTTCTCTACATATGTTTTTTGTCTCTCCTTGTCTCTCTGTCTCTCACTATGTCTCCTCTTCCTGTCTCTCCCCATCACTCCACTTCTCCGTTTCACCCTTCTCTTCTAGCACCCTTTCCTCACCCTACTTCCCCCTGCCTCTCCCTACCTCTTCCAGCCCTCTGCACTTCACCCTATCCCACCATCCCCTGCCTCATCCTACCTCACAGTGCCTATTCTGGTCTGTTCCTGCTTCACCCTGCCTCTCCCCAAATTTCCTTGCCCTCCGCCCCTCAACCTGCCTCTCCCTACCTCTTCCTACCTTTCCCTTCCCTCTGTACCTCAAATTGCCTCTCCCTGCCTCACCCAACCTCTCCTGCCCCTTTGCCGCACCTCATATAAACACCCTCTTACTTCCTGCCTCACTCGACTCTCCTTCCGCTCTGCACCTGACTTACTTTTTCTTGACCCTGGCTTTAACACTCTTTTTAGTGCCCCTTAATGCTAGTTTTATTTTATCACAGCTACTTCTCTGCCTTTTCACTGGCTTAAGAATTCGAGATGGCGGAACATTTAACATTTAATTTTTTCTGCTACATCTACACGTTTATTATTATTATTATTATTATTATTAGTAGTAGTAGTAGTAGTAGTAGTATTAACATTATTATTATTATTATTATTATCATCATCATCCCCACTATTATTCCATATGGTGAGGGGATATAGGAATCGCCCCTTTCCGTCTCTGTCTGTCTGTCTGTCTTTCCGTCCGGGCCTGTATCTGGGCAACTACCAGGTGGCTTGGCTTCATATCACACAGAAAGATAGAGTATGTGTGGTAGTTGATGCCCGTATATGTACAATTGCCATATTGTCTGTACTTTACCAGCTAGGGCCATATAAGGAAACTAATCTGTAAATAGCTGTATCTTGAACACTACTTGCTGGATCATCTTCACCTCTTAAAGATAGTGTACGAGTCCTAGTTTATGTCCCTATATATGAAACTGCCATATTTAGTAGAGCATAGCTACATATTCTTTACCACATGGTGGAGATGCGTCTTTGCTAAAGGCTTATTATTATTATTATTATTACTATTATTATAAGTTTACGAACGATGCATAAACCTGTATTCTCGTTGGTTAAGGCAGCTCCCTAACACCTCTTCCTAAGCGATTTATTTTGCTTATTAGTCAACTGAATGTGAACCCAGCTGACTGCAGACTAACGCTGACCTTCTGCAGTCCATCCTCCTCCTTTCGGGATCCCCAACCTTTTCTCCTCTCTGACCTGACCCCTGACCTCTTCTCCCTGCTCTGACCCCTGACCTCTTCTCCTCCCTGACCTTCTCTCCTCCCTGATCTAACCCATGACCTTTTCTTCTCCATGACCTGACCCCTGATCTCTTCTCCCTGACCTGATCTGCCCTCACCTGCCATAAGTCATGCCAGGTGTGTGAGTTACCTGAAGGAAGGCGGAAGACAATGACAAAACTAACAGTATAAATTTTCCTGAGTGTAAGAAAACTGTAGTGAGGTGAGGGGAAAAAAGTGGGAAGATTGGTGGAGGAAGGAAGAGGATGGAAAGGAGGAAGAGGAAGGGGGAGAGGATGGAGTGGAGGAAGAGGGAGGAAAAGGAAGGGGGAGAGGATGGAGTGGAGGAAGAGGAAGGGGGAGAGGATGGAGTGGAAGAAGAGGAAGGGGGAGAGGATGGAGTGGAGGAAGAGGAAGGGGGAGAGGATGGAGTGGAGGAAGAGGAAGGAAGAGGAAGGGGGAGAGGGAGGGAAGAGAAAGGAAGGGGGAGAGGGAGGGAAGAGAGAGGAAGGGAGAGAGGATGAGGTGGAGGAAGTGGGAGGAAGAGGGAGGAAGAGAAAGGGGGAGAGGATGGGGTGGAGGAAGTGGAAGAGGATGATGATGGGAGTGATGAAGTGGAGAGGAAGAGAAGACTAGGGGGGAAGAGATGAAGAGAAGGAAGAGGATGAGAAGTGGAGGAGAAGGAAGGTGAAAGAGAGAGAATGAGGAGGCAGAAGAGGGGGAAAATGAAAGAGGAGAAGGAAGAGGAAGTGAAGAGAAAGAGGAGGAAGAGGGAGGAGGATAGGAAGAGAATTAGGATGAAAAAGGAGAAGGAAGAGGGGGGGAGGATGAAGAGGAGAAGAAACAGGAAGGAAGAGATGAGGAAGAGAAAGAAGAGAGGATGAGAAGGAGAAAGAGAGGAGGAGGAGGAGGAGGAGAGGGAAGAGGGAGAGGCTGAGGAGGTGGAAGAGAGAGAGGATGAAGAAGAAAGGAAGAGGAGGAGTAAAAAGGAAAGAAGGAAGAGGAGGAGTACAAAGGAAAGAACAAAGCAACAGACTTAATGTTTCCTTCAAGACTGTTACAGATAAGACTAAGACTATGATATCTGATTTATGAGATGAAGATAAGATTAAGATATGAAAGCTGGAGGAGAGAAGGAAAGAAGGAACAGAAGAAAACACAGGAAGAAAAGGAAGAGAGAGAGAGAGAGAGAGAGAGAGAGAGAGAGAGAGAGAGAGAGAGAGAGAGAGAGAGAGAGAGAGAGAGAGTAGAAGAAAGAAAAAATATAAACAGAAGGAAACGAGAAAGAAGAGGGGAAAAGAATAAATGGAAGACAGACTGAGAACACGACAGAGAGAAACAGAACGCAAGAAAGAGAAATAAAGAATCAGTAATAAAGCCAGACCAGGAAAACAAGAAACTAAAAAAATTATGTTACGAAGATAATTATGAAGCCGGAAGGAGAGACAGAAAGGAGAGAGAGGAAAAATACTAGACAGAGTGAGAGAAGGAATGAGGAGGTAGATCGTGGAGAAATGAGACAGTAGAGGAAGAGAAACACGAGAGAGAGAGAGAGAGAGAGAGAGAGAGAGAGAGAGAGAGAGAGAGAGGGGGGGGGGAAGATATGGGAAGAGAAAGAGTGTAATAGAGAGGAAGGAGGAAGAAGACGAAGGGAGAAAAGAAGAAACAAAGGCTGACAGGTGATGCAGAGAAGACAGTAAAATATGCACAAGAAAACCCAAGACGCTGAGCACTTCTTTGAGTATAATAAATCTACACAGGAGACACTGTGGGTAGAGCTGATGTTGAGTGCTTCAGGGTCTATCTACCTGCCTACCTATCTGTCTATCTATCTACTTATCTGTCTGTCTATCTATATTTCTATTTATCGTCAGACACCTAAACTTCGTAATGGGTAGCCACAAACCCATCGTCTCCATGTCATCCTGTCCACTGCCATCACACTGCCATCTCCCTAACTCTCATCCCATTCTCACAAACAGTATGCCCACCCCTCCATCTCATCCTCGGTCCCCCCCTACCACCTTATCCACAAACACTCTCCTACTCAGTCTCTAAGTCTCCTCTCCACACGATCTTGTACAATGGCAAAAAAAAAAAAAAAAAAAATCAACCAGGCGATGATTAGTATAGGAAGCTCCCTAATACCTTTTGCTAAGCTAGTTGCTTTTCTTATTACACCACACTGCCATCCTCTGTGTTACAAAAAGCCTTCCAATATCGCCATGCTCTGCATAAATAGCGTACAACAGTATATTAACCAACCATATCCAAAAATAAATCGCTAAGGAAGAGGTGTTAGAGGACTTCCTTAACGACGAGAACACGGGCCAAGAAGAACACGCTTGTTTTTCTATATATTTTCCCAAGACTTCTATTTTTTGACGAACACTGTATTCATATATTATAAAAAGTTCCAAAATTAATACAAGAAACAGCAGGCCTTTGGTTCCTTCTTCTTTGAAAAAAAAGAAAGTGGAAAATACTTCAAAATTTCGTATACTGTTTCTAAAGGGTATTACTTTGGCGATTTTTTTCCCTTTTTTCAAAATTATTAAAATAAATAAAATAGATATATAAACTACAGATCTTTTGGCTTTGGATAATTTTGACTTTTTTGGGGGGGAGTTAATGGGGAGGAAATAAGGGAAATTGTTTATTTTTTGTTGGCACCTTACTTGATAGCTTTATCTTACCTGAGTTTGATAAAGGTGTTCAGTTATTCAAGGTGATGATGATGATGATGGAATGGTGGTGGTGGTGATGATTGCGACTGCGTGTAGGGAGGAAGGGAGGGATAGCAGGCATTAACCAGAGAGAGAGAGAGAGAGAGAGAGAGAGAGAGAGAGAGAGAGAGAGAGAGAGAGAGAGAGAAAGGGGAAAGGATCAAGAAAAAAGCCGAGGGAAAGTAAATGAGGGAGGAGATAAATGGAGGGAGAGACAAAACATAAGGGAAGGAGGGAGGGTTGAGCCGAGGTAGAGAAGGAGGGGGGAGGGAGAAACCAGCACACAACAACAACAAACCTACACCATACACCTACACTCTATTCTTTTTCTCCCAGTCCCTTCTTGACCAACCCTCTTCTCTTCTCATTGACCATCCTATGAAGAAAAAAAAAAAAAAAAAAAAAGGAAGAAATGAAAAATGAAAGAAGGACAAGAGACGAGGAGGGTGAGGGAAGGAGAGAGGAAGAAGGGGGACGGATGGAAAGGAGGAGGATGACCGAGGGAGGGTGAGGAAGGGTGGGTGAGGGAAAGAGGGAGAGAAGGAGGGGAGGGAGGCACGGAGAGAGGGAGAGTGATGGAGGGAGAGAGGGAAGGGAGAGATAATGTAGAGGGGGAGGGGGGGGCAGAAACAAGCAATGGCTGTTCGTAGCATCTCACATCCTCCCCCACCAGGTTCCTCTCACCCCTTCAGGCCGAGAACGTATTTTCTATTTTACTCTTGCTCTCTACAGACGATTTCATTCAGCTCAGATTTTTTCGAACGAGGGGAGGGCAATAAAACATTCTTAAACCCCTCCAAGCCCATAAATCTTCCCTAAACTGTACAAAATCGTCTGAAAGTAACAAACGATACAAAAATACCCGGTACGTCACTGAATTGAAGGGGTTAATAACACTGACATGCTATCCAACGCATCGTTCACTCAAATATTCGCTAAAAAATGCACATCAATATTCAACACACCTAAACATCCTGCCTTCCCTGCAGACATAATTTACGGCACTAAAAAAATGGGACAAAATTCCATGACTTTCTAAAATATCACATCTGATCAATATTATGTTTAATCATACCTACCTGCAAACATCACCATCCTCGTAACACACTGCCCAAACATCGGCTTCCTTTATTTTAGCAGGAAACGGCAATTTCTAGCCAGAAAAGAACTTCGACGTGGCAACAAAATCCACAGGCGGGCAGCAATCACCCACTACCCAGTCTAAGAGGTGACTGAACTCGGGACTACAGGAGCCTGGAGTACAGGGTCTTGACTGAGACGGAGGCTGTTCCCATGACATCACAGCCTCCCTAAAATAACATTACTCCACATCTCATTCAAAATCAAACGACTACAGTGCTGAAGTTGATTTAACAAGAATAAACATATTATATCTTTCCCTGACTGCCAGACAACACAAGAGGACATTAAGAAAAAGATAATTAAAGTACAAAAGTGAGGACGTTCCATCAAACGAGATACATGTAAACTATCACCCTCAGCAGCCCTTAAAGGTTAAGAGTTAGCCACAAAATTAAGTTCATTCACGAAATCAGCTGCAGTGTCTTTTTAACTTCAACGGGGGAAGAGTTTAAACGGCCTGGAAGTTAAAGAGGAATTAAAAGTACCAAAGAATTAAATGTCCCCGTGACAGCAAACGACAGCCAATCAGAGCAGAGGTGGGCGGGTCTTAAGGAGGCGAGGATAGTGAGGGCGTGTGGCTTAGTTTGGTGGCTTACCTCTACTCGCCCATGACGTTTATTTTATTGGCCAGCTCATGCTGCCCTTATTGTTAGTCGCGTTTACTTGCTTGGTTTCTTGTTTATTTTTCACTCTCGTACCCATGATAATGCAGGGGTGTAATGTTTTGTACAGTGTGTGTGTGTGTGTGTGTGTGTGTGTGTGTGTGTGTGTGTGTGTGTGTGTGTGTGTGTGTGTGTGTGTGTGTGTGTGTGTGTGTGTGTGTGTGTGTGTGTGTGTGTGTATCTATTTATGTGATCATAACACAAAAAGTTATTACTCAGTTTTCATCAACTTTAGTGGACGGATCCAGGAATAATTATTATTATTATTTTATTTAAACAGTTGGTTAAAGGTCTCCGTCATACGGCAAGGTCAACTTGAATAGTACTGACCCGATTTCAACCAATATTGGTGGAAAGATTCAGGGTATGGCCAGGATGAGGTGGTTCAATATTGATAACAATTAGTCAAGCGTCATGGTTATAGGTCAAGGTCAAAGATATCATTCTATAACTCAAGTAGTTTTTATTCGATTTGGACCAAACCTGGAATTGTTGAAGATAAAAAATTTACAGATTCAATTTTGAGAGTGAAAGAATAACTAGAAGAGTGTAAGCGAGTGAAGTGCAAGGGAGAAAGTGGAAGGAGAGACCGACGATGAGATGGAAGTACGGAGTGGGGAGATATATGAGAGGGGGTTGTGAGCTGGAGAAAAGGTAGCCAAATGGCAAGGACATGGCAACAAGGAAGCGATTTGTTTGTACGAGATTAAAACGTCTGGGTGGATGGCTGGATGGAGGAAGAGATAGACAGGTAAATAGATAGATAGACAGAGAGGTAGGTAGGTAGGTAGGTAAGTAGACAGATAAATGGACATATTGCCAGACGGCTGACGAATTAACCTACCCAAGAAAGCCAAAGTTATCACCATGTTCTTCTGGCCATCTCCAGACGATTTCCTTCATCGTAGGGCAAACTTTCAAGACGGAGGGATTAAATAAAGCCTTAATAAACCCCTTCAGTACGAGAGGTCCTAAGCTGAACAAAATCGTCTGGAAGAAGGAAAAATGAAGTAAAAAAAAGGTGTTCATGAGTTGGAGCGAAAAACTCTGAGAACGAAAAAGTGAAGAGATTAGAAACAGTCTCTTAGTATGATTCTTTTTGCTTTTTTTTCTGATGGTATAGTTTTAAGTGGGCGTAGATCTCTCTCTCTCTCTCTCTCTCTCTCTCTCTCTCTCTCTCCGACACCCGAATAAATAAAAATAAATTGCTAAATGACGTTATTCAGCAGAGTCATCGGTCAATAATCATATTACAGGTATGAGAGAGAGAGAGAGAGAGAGAGAGAGAGAGCGAGAGAGAGCGTACGTAATAGGATGTAAGAGTAAGCTGCTTCTCACCTGTCAAAGAGAAGGGCTTCTGGTCTGCTGGCGCCCAGGTGAAAAATAATTCTCTTTTTGCTAATAAATATCTTTGATCGCGTGAAGGCTTGGAGCTATTGGTGTTCTTGGAATATCTACTTACTTGCTAAAACTTTATCAGTGTATTTCATCATTATCACCATCGTCTTCGTCATCGTTATCATCATCATCATCATCGTCGTCGTCTTCATTATCGTTATCATTATCATCATCATTTATATTGGCTTTGATATGTGTAGCATCATCATCACCATCATTATAATCACCACTATCATCATCAGCATCCTCCTCCTCCTCATCATCATCATCATTACCACTGATACTGGCTTTGACATATTTAGCATCGTCGTCATCATCATCATCATCATCATCATCATCATCACCATCATCTCAGCCGTATTTCCCACTGTACCACACACAAACGCAGCCAATGCAACACTTCCACCTTCTATGAGAGTACAGTGACTACAAAAGGACTGCAAGAGGGAGTGTGTTACTGTGAATATTGATGGAAGGACTGATAATACTGAACATTAAATTGAAAACAGTGAGAACAGAAATTTAAGGAATATTGCTCAGTTTGTGTATACTGGAGAGGAAAGGTATAGTACTCATTATAATACTAGAACACGCCCCAGCAGGCTACACTAGGCTACACAACACTACAGGGGACTACTCTAGGCTACACAACACTACAGGGGACTACTCTAGGCTACACAACACTACAGGGGACTACTCTAGGCTACACAACACTACAGGGGACTACTCTAGGCTACACAACACTACAGGGGACTACTCTAGGCTACACAACACTACAGGGGACTACTCTAGGCTACAAGGGACTACTCTGGGCTACTCTCTTCTCAGGCTAGACCAACACTGCAGCCAACTTTGGTATGTTAGAGAGACAGGAGTTAAATACGGAGAGGCGGCCCACATTCCTACCACACCAGTTCTACCACATTCCTACCACATCGGAGTCCTGCCACATTCTTACCACACTGCTACACCACCACATTCCGACCACCCTGCCAGACTAAAGTCCTACCACATACCTAACACATCAAAGTCCTACCACATTCCTACCGCATAAATGTCCTACCACATTCCTACCACATCAAAGTCCTACCACATTTCTGCCATATCAGTCCTACCACAGTCCTGCCACATCAAAGTCCTATCAACGTTCCAACCACAATCCAACCACATCAAAGTAAACCACATTCCAACCACATCCAAGTCCTACCACATTCCTACCACGTCAAAGTCCTACCACATTCCAACCACATCAAAGTACTTCCATATTCCTACCATATCAAAGTCCTACCACATTCCTGCCACATCAAAGTCCTACCACACCGCTGCCACATCAAAGTCCTACCACATTCCTGCCACATCGCAGTCTTACCACATTCCAACCACACCAAAGTCCTACCACATCGAAGTCCTACCACATTCCCGCCACACTAGCCTCATCACAGTCCTACCACATTTACATCGTGTTCCTACCACAATCTAGTTCTACGTGTTGCGACTCTCCCAAAATCACCTTAAACCAGAATCAGTGCAAACTCGTTCCTACCAAAGTAGGAGGTGGCCGAGTCAGTAGAGAGGAGGTCTGCTGTCTCAATGGACGCAGGTTCGAATCCCAGCTGCGGGAGGGAGTAGTTTAAAGGGTTTGTATTTCGTAAGAGCAGGCTTCGCGATTTACCAGAAGACCCTACCACACTCCTACCACAGTTTCTCTCATATTCCTACCACACTTCTCTCATATTCATACCACAGCCGCAACTACTACCCCTGCTAATACCAGTACACCAGTCCTATATGAGACAGTCCTAGCATGTATTCAGTATGGACGGTGGGTGTTAGTGCTGAAGTGGTGACATGTGGTGTACAGTATAGTACGTAAAGGGACTGTGGACCTCAGGGAAAGGGCTGTGAAACCTATGCCCAGAGTCGGAAACATTAAAAAATAATCGCAGTTCTCTCCACATTCCTACCACAAAAATCTGATTTATTCCTACCACATTCCTACCACAATAATCTGATCTATTCCTACCATAATCCTACCACTAATCTGATCAATTCCTACCACATTTCGACCACAATAATCTAATCAATTCCTACCTCATTCCTACGACAATAATCTGATCTATTCCTACCACATTCCTACCACAATAATCTGATCTATTACTACCACATTCCTACCACAATAATCTGATCTATTTCTACCACATTCCTACCACAATAATCTGATCTATTCCTACCACAATAATGCGATCTATTCCTACCATATTCCTACCACAATAATCTGATCTATTCCTACCACATTCGTACCACAATAATCTGATCTATTCCTACCACAGTCCTACCACAATAATCTGATCTATTCTTATCACATTCCTACCACAATAATCTGACTCAGTCTTACCATCCACTCACTCGATGCAGTGCTGCTATTGGATGCCAGTCTTTTCCTCTCTTCCCTCCTCCTTTCCTTCCTTCCTCTTCTGTCTTTCGTTCTTTCATTCTTTCCTCTTCCTTCTGTCAATGGGTAACTCTACACGAAGTGACAAGCCAAATGGTTTCCTCTACACCAGGAAACCATTTACTACGCTGGGTGGTAACCATATCACCAAATTATGGTGCCTGGTGGTTCAGTGGTTTATATCCAAAGGATGGTTGGGGTTTATTGTTCACGTAATGTCACTCAGGGATGAGTGAGGTTGATTACTCTCATCTTAAATGTCAGGACCAACTTGCCTAGCCCCGGGCTCCTACGCTCCTCATGGGGCAACATAGGATTAGATGATGATGATGATAATGAATTAATAAAACGAACGATTAAAAATATGGACGAAAAAAGCAAATAAAAATAAATAACACGAATACAAAAGTAATAAAAATAAGTAAAGAAAATAAATAAAATATGAAATATGTGAAAAATATACAAGTATGATAAAAATAAGTAGATAAAAAAATAAAATGGGAAAAATTGCTAAATAAGAAAACAAATAAGACTAATAAATAACGTAAGAATATACAAATAAAATTAATAAATGAATAAATATATAAAGGTGGAAAAATAAATCCACAACCCTTACAGAACAGCCTACGACAAAATCCTTATCAAAATGAAAATAATTAATACAACATTGCAGCACGGCCTCCAACGGAAAATATATATTGCAATATTTATGTTGATGTGCATGTGTTAGAGAGAGAGAGAGAGAGAGAGAGAGAGAGAGAGAGAGAGAGAGAGAGAGAGAGAGAGAGAGAGAGAGAGAGAGACTTTACCACCAACAATTTGCAGTAATTTTAAAGTCCTATTCCTACCCCCGCCCTTATCACCAGACCACGGCAATTACCACAGCCTCTATGTAACCTCATTAAACCCCTTCACTACCACGACGGGGGGTTGTCTGTCAGCTGAGTAAAACCGTCTGTCAGCTGTGATCAGTTCTTCTCCTCCTCCGCCACGTCTTCCTCTTCGTTTCCTCTTCTTCCTCTTCCTCCTCCTCCTCCTCCTCTCAACCACACGACTCTGATACCCACTGCACAAATGCCACTCATAAAATGTCTTCTGTTTGCCTCCTCCTCCTCCTCCTCCTCCTCCTTTACTTCTCCCCTGCGTCTCCTCCTCCTCCTTTACTTGTCCCCTGCGTCTCCTCCTCCTCCTCCTCCTCCATAAATCCCATATTTACGATTCAGCAGCCTACCTGGCCAGATTACCTGCATATAATTGGCTTAGTGTGGCCTCAGTTTTATTCTCAACCTCAGTTTTCTCTACAATTACTCTGTGTGGAATTGCCTACAGTAGATTTATTCTCAGTATTCTCTCTGCACTAATGACCGTATTCTCGTTAGGTAAGGAAGCTCCCTAACACCTTTTCCTCAGCGATTTATTTTGCTTCTTACACTTTGTTCTAATCTGCGTGATATACATCCTTCAAACATCGCCATACTCTGCATAAATAACGTACAATAGGATGCTAACCAGTCATATTCAAAAATAAATCGCTACGGAGGAGGTGCTAGGGAGCCTCCTTACCCTACGAGAATTCGGGCCTAGGTCACGTGGGGTATAAAGGTCAACAGGTAGAGTAAGTCGTCAATGCCCTTATTACATTAGACTAATTCCCTTATTTCCCCTTTGCTTCCCTCAGAGTCCCAAGTAACTACCAAGCAGCCATTTATTCTATGCCTATCTATAGCCTTGATCCCGCAAAGGGGTGGCCACAGACACATCGCCTCCATGTTGCCTTGTATCCTGCCATTTCGCTGCTCTCCCCCTAACTTACACCCTCCTCTCTCATACGAATATACCTCTGTACTCCATCCCCCCATCCCATCCTCGGTCTCCCCCTCCCATCTCTTCCCTCCCCATCAGTTATTCCGCTTAGGCTACAAATATTTAACAAATGCTTTCTCTTGATTATTTCACCAATTTAACTCCGTCTATTCTTTTGGTATATAAAAAAAAGGGTAATGGACAGTACCCCATTCTAATTTATTGTTTGTTAACTCCTTGGTGTCCCCCATCCCCCCCCCTCACCCAAGCGTCCCCCCCGACCCCCCCTTCCTCTCCACCTGCATATCATCACCAAGCGCCATCTTTCAGGCGAATGAATAATTAATTTGCTGTCATTCTTACATATTATGAAACCGGGATAGTGTGTGTGTGTGTGTGTGTGTGTGTGTGTGTGTGTGTGTGTGTGTGTGTGTGTGTGTGTGTGTGTGTGTGTGTGTGTGTGTGTGTGTGTGTGTGTGTGTGTGTGTGTGTGTGTGTGTGTGTGTGTGTGTGTGTGTGTGTGTGTGTGTGTGTGTGTGTGTGTGTGTGTGTGTGTGTGTGTGTGTGTGTGTGTGTGTGTGTGTGTTAGCTACAATTTCGGACGTTCATGCATCACGGTCACCTGGTCATGTCAGCTAATATTTAACACCTCACGTCGTTCATGTCAGCGCCACCAACAAACATGTCATTATGTCAGGGTTGTCAAGTGTAACAAAGGCTACACCTCTGCTACACACTGATGCTGTACCAGGTGGATGTGTTGCCAGCTGTACATCTCCCTCACCACTGGAGATTTGACCCGCTGTTAAGACAATTTTTGAGGGTAAATATTATGACCTGATGATGCAGCCCAAGGAGGTGTACAGTAGTGGTTACCTGACAACCTGTTTACCTGTGTACCCCTTTATCTGTCTATTTATCTATCTGTCTATCTATCCATCCATTCATTCATCAATCTGTCTACCTAACTATATACCTATCTATCTATCTATCTATCTTCCTATCTATCTATCTATCTATCTATCTATCCATCCATTCACCTAATCCATCCATTCATTCATCAACGTGTCTACCTAACTACCTACCTATCTATCTATCTTCTTCCTATCTATCTATCCATCCATTCATCTAATCCATCCAGCATTCTTTCTGCCTGTCTGTCTATCTATTTACCCATCCATTTATCAGTCTGTCTACCTACCTATCCATTTATCTATCTATCCATCCATTCATCCAATCCATCGATTAATCTATTTATCTATCAATTTATCTATCTCCCTATCTATCTATCAAAGCATATATAGCCTATAGCATGGCGGGTGAGGCAGTGAACCCTATATCTGGCTTCCTATATCAATCACCTCAAAACAATAATGTCAGTTCATTTATCTATCTATACATATACCCTTCAATAATCCATCTATCCATTTATCCATCTATGTGTCTATCTCTGAACCCTATAACTGGCTTCCTATATCATTCGCCACACAATCACACTTCAATTCATCTATCCATATATTTTTCAATAATCTGTCTATCTATTTAACTATCGTATCTATCTATCTATCTCTGAACCCTATATCTGGCTTCCTGTATCATTCCCCACACTTCCACACGTCATTTCACACCACGGGCAGGTTGGGTGAGGTATGGTGTGTGTTAGAGAGCAGTGACATTTATTAAACAAGTTTGTAAGTTATCCCCTGCCCTGCCCACCGCAGCACAACACAGCACAATAAAAACACTGCGCAACACAAAAGCACAATACATAACACGACATAACACAGCAGCACAATACACGACACAACGCAACGTAACAGCACACGCAATGAAACGTAACACAGCACAACACAGCATAACACAGCACAACACAGTAGCACTTTTGGCACCTCGTCTACTGCAAATTTGTAAGGCAACGTGGACTAACTCTTTACTGTCTATCTATATTTCTACCTACCTACCTACCTACTTAGCTACCTACCTGTCTATTAATCTATCTATGTATCTACCTACCTACCTATCTACCTACCTACCTGCCTATCTACCTACCTATCTATCTATCTGTCCTTGTGGCTCTTGGTTAAGCTAGATTTTCACCCGATGGACTGCACAAATCCCGCCCCTTCAACCGGCCGCTCCCAGAGACCTTTCGCTGATGTATTGAAGGACTGCCTGTGGTAAAACTGAGATGACTGAGATAAAGTGAGGCGAGTGAGATGAGTTAGATGAGTGAGATGAGCGAGGTGAGTGTGTTAGTGGTGTGAGGGGCTGGATCAGAGCGAGGGTGGAGTGTATTGCTTGTGAGTTGTATTTTTGCTGTACCGAAGGATTGTATGTTTAAAGATGAGCGAAGTGTGTTGCAGTGTGAGTTTGGGTAGGGTGAAGTGTGTGTGAGTGAAGTGCATGAGGTGAAGTGTGGTGTGGCGTGAAGGACAAGAGCAGGCTTTTCAATAGTTATTCATGGTTTTACTGGATGACTGTGTTTTTAAGGTCGTCTGCTCAAACCTTAAATCGTACAGAGGAATGCAAACCCCTGATTATTTAAGGTCATTTACGGATCGCCTGTGGTTATTACGTATAGTTAGCCTGCATCCCATATCACAGAACGCAGTCAGCAGCCACACAGGAAGGCCAAGTACGTTCCATCATTGTCAAGTGCTTCAAAAATTATCGTCAAAATTTTGGGCCTGCCTTCCACGTCTCGATTTCGGGTTCAGGTATACGAACCGTAGAGTGAGGTGAGTAAGGAGGCTCCCTAGCACATCTTCCTTAGCTGTTTATTTTTGGATATAGCTGGTTAATATCCTTCTGTACGTTATTTATGCAGGGTATGGCGACATTGGAAGGATTTATATAAAGCACAGCCTTGGACAGTAAGGCGTAATAAGCAAACTAAATCGCTTGTGAGAAGGTGTTAGGGAGCTTCCTTACCCGACAAGAATACAGGCCTTAGTGCAGGAAGCATAGTTAGGGAGTCCCAGAGACTGAGAATAAATACAGGCAATTCCACACAACGTAATTGTAGAGACAAGTGGTGCCAGGCACAACAAACCTCGCCCCACCACTCAAGGTCAAAGGTCATGGTGTCAAATGAAAGCCCACATGAGCCTTGCTATATTTGATACTAGTAAATATCTCTATCTTCAACCAGTTGCGAGTTATAGCCCCCAGAATATCCGCGACCTTGAGTTTAACCTTTCAAGGTCACTAAAGGTCAGAGACCATGGTACCAATTAAAAACCCATATGGGACTTCCTATATTTTGATAAGAGTAATGATCTCTATCTTCAGCCAGTTTTGAGTTACGCCCCCCTGAATATCCGTGACCTTGAGTTTGACCTTTCAAGGTCACTCAAAGCAAAAGGTCTTGGTGCCAAATGAAAACCTATATAGGAGGTCCTGCATGTTGATAACAGTAAATATGTCTATTGTATATTCAACCGGCTTCAAGTTATAGCTCTCTGAAAATCCGTGACCTTGATTTTGACCTTCCAGGGTGACTCGACTGCCTCCAAAAATTAATCACTTTCGTTTGAGACCAGTGCCTACATATCTTGAAAGTTTCATGTAATTTCATTCAGCCGTTTGTCCCTAATGTTGAAAAACAAGAAACAAAAACAAACAAACAAAATATGGGATTATTGGTAGTGGTGGGATGTATGGAGGACACACACACACACACACACACACACACACACACACACACACACACACAATAATCAAACTGGTTGGTATGCTAAGTGGCTTTGGTGATTGCCTTAACTCCTCTTCCTTAGCGACTTATTCCGCACCTGAGTAATACGCCTCAGTGTCCTATGTTACTAATACAAAGATTCCGAAAGCATAAATATCACACGAGAGAATGTTAAGGTGAAACAGAGAGAGAGAGAGGATGAAACAAGGCCAAAGAGAGGCGAGGGACATGGCCGGGTGAACAAGAAAGGGAGGAGGCAGGACAAAGAGAGCCAGACATGAAGGTGAGGCAGGGTGAGGCAGGGTGACGTATGAGGGATTCAGGGTGAGGCAGGGAGAGGCAAGGTGAAGTATGAGGAAGGCAGGGTGAGCCAGGGTGAGGCATACGAGACAGGAGGGAGGTAGGAAGGAGGCAAAAAAAGCAAGGCAATGCTAACTGAGGTAAGAGAGGCACGGAACAAACTGGGTAAGGCAGGGTGAGGAAGTCTGAGGCAGGAAATGAGGCAGACTCTAGTCTTGAGGAGAACAAGCCTTCTCAGTGACCTAACACTCACTACACACTTTCCTAAATGTTCTCTCTTCCTGCCTTCCTTCCTTCTTTATTCCACCCCTTTTTCCTTCCTTCCGTCCTTCCCGTCCGCCTTTTTTTTTCTTCTCTTTTTCCATTTCACTTTCTTCATTCAGTCCTTTTCCTTCCTTCCTTCCCTCCTTCCATCTTTCCTTCTTTTCCTCCTTCCGTCATTCTTTCCTTTCTTCCTTCCTTCCTTCCTTTCTTCCCTCACTCACTCCCTCCTTCCCTCTTTCCATCCTTTCTTCCCTCTCCTTCTTCCCATTTGTTATTCCCTCTCGTTATATTTCCTCCTGGTCTTTCTTTCCTTATAGTTTTCCTAGACGCTCTTCCTTCCTTCCTTCCTTCCTTCTTTTCTTCCTTTCTTCAGTCATTCCTTTCTTCCTTCTATCTTTCCTTTTAACCCACCTTCTGTCCTTCCTTTGTCTTTTTCCTTCTTCCGTCCTTCCTTCCTTTTCCGTCTTTCTTTCCATCCTTTTTCCTTCTTTCCTTCCTCTCTGTCTTTCTTGCAACATCTTTATTTTTTCTTTTCATTTCCTCCTTCCTTCCTTTCCTCTTTCTTCCAATTCTTCTCCATTTCTTTCTCATCCTTCTTTCCTTCCTTCCCTCCTTCCTTCCGTTCTTCCTTCCTTCCTTACTCCTACTCTTCCTCATTATGTTTTTTCTTCCTTCTTCAGTCATCTTCTTCCTTCTTTCCTTTCCTTCATATTTCTTCTTATCCCTCCTACTTCCCTTCCTTCCTTCCAGCCTTCCTTCTTTGCGCCTTCTCTTCCTCTGTTCTTCATCTTTTTCTTCCTTATTCAGTCGTCCTCCTTCCTTCTTCCCTTTCCTTCATATTCCTTCTCATCCTTCCTTCTTTCCTTCCTTCCTTCCTTCTTTGCTCCTACTCTTCCTCGTTTTTCATCTTTTTCCTCTCTTCCTAATTCAATCATCTTCCTTCCTTCTTCTCCTTCCTTCATACTTTTTCCTTCTTCACGGAGACTTAACATTCACCATACACTTTCCTGTCCTCTTTTCCTTCCTTCTTGCCTTCCCGTTCTCTCTTTCACTTTCCTTTTCCCACCTCCCCCATTCCATCCCTCCTTCCTCCCTACTCCTTTTTTTTTAATAATTACTGATTTTCTTTTTATTTTCCTTCCTTCCTCCCTTCCTATATTTTTGAACATTCTATTCCTCCAATTTTTCCCATTCTCCACCACTCTCCTTCCTTCCTTCCTTCCCTCTTACTCTACTTTCTTTCTTCCTTCTTCTTCATTTGTATCGGTAACCTGACTAAACAATATCCTTAACATTCTTCCTTCATTCTCTCTCTCTCTCTCTCTCTCTCTCTCTCTCTCTCTCTCTCTCTCTCTCTCGTTTCCTCCTGCCTTCCTTCATTCTTCCTAAGCTAACACATCAGGTTGATTAAACACGTTAATACTTTTCGTTCTATCCCTAACAGTGTAGCAGACGCGGGATTTTCAAAGGTCTGTCTGTCTGTCCCTCTCTCCAGGTAACTCCACTCATTGCCATTCATTTCCGTACACATCCACAACACAACGCTCCTCCACTTCTCACTTGTCTGTCTGTCTGTCCCCTCTACATAACTCCACTCATTGCCATTCATTTCCGTACACATCCACAACACAACGCTCCTCCACTTCTCACTTGTCTGTCTGTCTGTCTCTCCACGTAACTCCACTCACTGCCACTCATTTCCACTACTCTCACTCGTGACTCTCTCTCTCTCTCTCTCTCTCTCTCTCTCTCTCTCTCACACACACACACACACACACACACACACACACACACACACACACACACACGTAGAGTGGGGATCACAATACTACTATGCAGCGACTTGTTACTTCTAAGCTCACTTCCCTAATTCTTCTCACTGCTTTCAATGAACCTGCCACCTTCCTTCTCCTTTGCCTGGTCCTGTAGTGCAATATTCAAAAGCTTTATTGCACCGAAGAATTTTTGACAAGGAAGACAAATAGAAATGTTGCAAGCTGGGATTAAATTTGGCCTCTTTGGTGCAAGATGAAAGCATGCAATGGTGTCTTGCAATCTGGGAAAAATCTGGAGGTATAAAAGAAATGTACTTTTTTGAGAGAGGCAAATGAAACAGAGGAGAAAGACAATCTGTTTACAATTATGTCTCTTTATGTCTTCTCTTTTCTGTATCACCATTCCCTTCTTTAATATTCTCTTCTTTTCCTCTTCTCCCTTTATATCTCTTTCTTTCCTTCCCACTGCTTTCCTCTCCCCCTCCTCCCACTCCCCCTCCTCCTCCTCCTCCTCGTCTCTCCTTTACCTCTCTTTCTTTCCTTCTCATTCCTTCCCTCTTCTTCTTTGTTTTATCTATTCTATTCTGCTTTCTCCTCTCTTCTTTTCACATCCATTCCCTTCTCTTCTCTTCCATTCCACTTTCTTCTCTTTTCCTTGTTCCATTTCTTTCCCCTCTTTTTCTCACCATCTTCGAGAGAAAAAAAAAGAGAATAAAGAAATCAGTCAGTAAAAACTTTCTGAGCTTTAATTGTCCCTAATAACACTGTAAAAATCTATCTATCTATATACCTAGGCTGCTTCCCCCAAGGAAAGGGAGGTAGCCGAGACAGGACGACTCACTCTCCATTTACTCATCCATTCAAACACATTCATTCGCATCTTAGCCCCAAAGGGGAGAACGGACAGATCCTCACCGCATCACACCGCACAAGGGTCAACTGCGCAATGCAAGCAGTGACATCCACAGCAGGGCCCGACAGCAGAACTGGTTTACCCCTGCCACATCATAACAGACCCATCCCCTTACCCGCACCTGACCTGACTAGCTGATCAGACCAAATGCGGGAGAATATCCCCTCAGGGCTGCGTCATCATTTATTCATTCACAATTTCTCTCCATTTATTTCTGTCACGCACAGTCACTCTTCCTTGCTCAACAGACATCCCTCTCGCATCCAGCGCTCTCTTCACACTGTCCATCCATCCTATTCGTGGTCTTCCTCTCAGTCTTACACCTCTCACATCAGATCTAGTTATCTTTTTCACCAATCGCTCATTATCCATTCTCTCCATATGCCCAAACCATTGCAACACCCTCTGCTCAACTCTACCAGCCACCTCCCGAACAACTCCAGTTCTCCTTCGCACTTCATCATTTCGCACTCGATCCATACGCGTCACTCCACACATACTCCTCAGACATCTCATCTCCATTATATTCAAACTTTTCCTCTCTGCTACACCCATATTCCATGTTTCAGCCCCATATAACGCAGTCGGTACCACAACACCCTCATACAGCCTTCTCTTTACATCCATTCTAAGCGAACGACATTTAAACACTTTTTTCATTCCTCCCAGCACCTTTCCTACTTCATTTATTCTAAACTTCACTTCTGCATCTATTCTTCCATCCACAGCAACATGTGACCCTAGATATTTAAAACAATCTACCTCCTCAAGCAACTCACCATTCAAAACTATATTCATCCCCCTACCATCTATCAACCTCGTACACTTCATCACTTTACTCTTATTCTCATTTACTTTCAATTTCCTCCTTTCACACACCCTTCCAAACTCCTCTACCAACTGTCTCAATTTCTCCTCTGAATCAGTCACCAGTGCAGTATCATCTGCAAACAGCAGCTGCTTCAGATTCCACTCTCCTCCATCAACATTTACCAGACTCAGACCACCTAAAACTCTTGCATTCACCTCCCTTACAACACCATCCATGTAAATATTAAACAACCAAGGCGACATCACACATCCCTGTCGCAGCCCCACTCTCACGGGAAACCAATCACTCACAGCATTTCCCACTCTTACACACGCTCTACTATTTACATAAAAACTTTTCACCCCTTTTAGTAACCTACCATCAAGTCCATACAATCTTAAAACAGTCCACAAAGCCTCCCTATCAATTCTATCATACGCTTTCTCTAAATCCATAAATGCCCAAAACACATCCTTGCCTTTCGCTAAATACTTTTCACACACTTGTCTCACAGCAAACAACTGATCAACGCATCCCCTCCCTCTCCTAAAGCCACACTGCTCATCACTAATCACTCCCTCTGTACCCTCTCTAACTCTCATAATTAACACTCTACCATACACTTTACCTACAACACTCAACAGACTTATACCCCTAAAGCTAGTACATTCATACTTATCACCCTTGCCTTTATACAACGGGACCCCACAAGCACTTGCCCAGTCAATTGGCACCATATCTTTCTCAAAGCACACATTCAATAATCTTACTAACCAGTCAACAATAGTCACTCCACCACCCTTCAGGCATTCCACAGCACACCCATCCATACCTGCAGCTTTCCCTGTTTTCATCTCCTTTACTGCCTTCTCCACTTCCTCCTTCGTGATCAAAGAATCATTCAACTCTCCCAACACATTTATTCCTTGCACCCTTCTATCTGCCACAATCTCAGCCACCCTTTCCTCCTCTACATTTAACAATCTTTCAAAATACTCTGCCCATCTCTTCCTTACTGCATCCATCTCAATTAACATCCTTCCATCCTCTGCTTTTACTCGTTCTTCCTTCCCAGACTCTCCCTTTCGCACCCTTTTCACTTCCTTCCAAAACATTTTCTTATTCTGTTGAAAATTCTCTGTCAGCCGCCTACCCCACCTCTCATCTGCTGCCACTTTAGCATCACGCACAGCCCTTCTCGCTCTATTCCTCTTTTCCTTATACCTTTCATATGACATCTCATCCTTCCTCTGCAGCCA
>NC_137069.1:7391963-7476963 GCF_032717465.1 Coenobita brevimanus | reverse complement strand
TACATGAAGGGAAGGGAAGGGAAGGGAAGGGATGGGCAGAACACGAAGGGAAGGGAAGGGAAGGGAAGGGAAGGGAAGGGAAAGGATGGACAGTACATGACGGGAAGGGAAGGGAAGGGAAGGGATGGGCAGAACATGAAGGGAAGGGAAGGGAAGGGAAGGGATGGGCAGAACATGAAGGGAACGGAAGGGAAAGGATGGACAGTACATGACGGGAAAGGAAGGGAAGGGAAGGGAAGGAAAAGATAATGTGGCAGTATTTCAAGCTCTACGTTAGCTCTTTACACAGTATGATTGTTGTGTTGGGATGGTAGATATTAAGTGTAATTTTGTGGGGATAGGATGGGATGGGAAGGAAAGGGAGGGAAGAGACGGGGAGGGAAGGAGAAGGGGAAGGAACTAGGTTGAGGAAAAGGGATGGGAAGATCATGGGAAGTGAAAAGAAGAGAAGAGAAAAGAAAAGGGAAGTGAGGGGAGGAGAGGAGAGGAGAGGCAAGGAAAAGAAAGAAAAGATAAGATGAGAAAAGAGAGAGAGAAAAAAAGAAACGAATGGAAGCGAGGGGCAGGGTAGGGCAATAAAGGGGGAAGGGAAGAAGAGAAGGGGAAGGAGTAGGCAGGGTAAGGCAGGGCAGGACTAGAGATGAGAGAACGGTGAAGGGAAGGAAAGGGTAGGAAAGAAAGGGAAAAAGAGAGGTAAGGAAGGGGAAGGAAAGGGAAATAAAAGGAAAGGCATGGGAAGGGAAGGGACAGTAAAGAAAGGGGAAAAGAGGAACAAGGAAGGGTGAGGGACGAGAAGGAATGGAAAGAAAGGGAAGGGGAGGGAAGTAATGGAAGGTAAGGGAAGAGAAGGGAAGGGAAGAGAGAAGAGAACGATGAAGGCAAGGGATAGTAACGGAAGGGGAAAAGTGAGACAAGGAAGTGGAAGGGGGGAATAGGGCAGGGCAAGGAAGGAAAGACGAGAATGAGGAAGAGAAGAGGAAAGGCTGGGCAGTGAAAGGCAAAGCAAGGCAGGGTATGTTTGGTATGTTTCCTCAATTCACAACAGACACTGCAATAAATCTCCACCTTTTATAAACACAGCAAGATACCTATTTCACACAGACAGAGAGCCATGTTTTCAGAGTTGATATATTTGCAACCAAACGAGAAGACTCACCGAGAATGCAATATTCGTTGAGGAGGTGTGGAGATAAGTAAGATTTCCGTGAGTTGTAATAGCGCTTGTTAATGATTCGTGCACTCATCATCATCACCATCATCATCATTACCGCCGATGGAGATTATGGAATGGGAAATGAAGGAAGGAAGGGTAGTTGGTCAGCATCGAGAGAGAGAGAGAGAGAGAGAGAGAGGCTACTATACTCCGTTCACTTTAACTAGGCATGAAATTGCCATCTCTCCATCTTGAATGCTAACCTGTAACAAGAGATTAACACTAGAATATGATGTTAGTCACGAAGAAGTGTTATGGAAAGGATAACAGCGCCACGGTATTGTCTTTTTTCTGTCAATGAGCTACGTGAAATAAGCTGCAAAAGGACGAAAATCCCTACCAAGTTAATATGAATGAATTTCAGTCTACAATTTTATCAGTTCATTGGTATCATACTTTTGGTTCCTCTCTCTCTCTCTCTCTCTCTCTCTCTCTCTCTCTCTCTCTCTCTCTTTCTCTCTCTGTCGCTTTGGCGTTGACTGAAAAAAAAAAAAAAGTACATTCAAACCTCGATCTAAGGGACCTCCATTCAAGGGATTTCGGATTTAAGGGACTCCATATGCTACCTGACAAACGGACAAGACCATTCAGAAGTGATAGGTAATGTCTGGGTTATACATATTAATGTTTCTTTATACAGTACCCGTAAAATAATATTCATAATCATATAAATAAGAAAAGTGAAACAATCATCGCATTTCATAATAAGATTGTCTTTATATGTGGTAAAACAATGGACATTTTCAAGTAAGGGACATTTTCAAGTAAGGGACATTTTCAAGTAAGGGACAAGTTGATTCCCCATTTAGTCCCTTAAATCGAGGTTTAAGTGTACCGCTTTTTATTTTTTTAGAACGATTTCCTGTAATTCTCTTAATAACAGTCACTTGCATCCTTAATAAGATCGATAAAGTGTTATATATGCATACAACTTTCCAGTTTTTCTTTACCTACCGTCATTACCATCTTCCTTACACCTGTATACACCTCTCCAGTTTTTCTTTACCTACCGTCATCACCACCTTCCTTACACCTGCATACATCTCTCCAGATTTTCTTTACCTACCGTCATCACCACCTTCCTTACACCTGCATACATCTCTCCAGATTTTCTTTACCTCTTATGCAGTGTTGAAAATTACTCTGCCCACCATTTCTCTATCGTAAACCGACTCTTCATTTACGATACCACTGCTGTAAAGATTTGCATACGTTTGAACTGTTTTAATCTCATATTTTCTTCCGCTCATTACTTCGCTAGATTGTTTCAGGGCAGACATTTTATATCTGGATTTATTATGCAAACTTTTTATTTAGTGTTATTTGCCTATCTTCATCTGGGACATTCACCTCTCAACAGACCCCTATGTCGGTGAAAGAGAAAGCTACAATTTATTCACACAGTTTGCAATTCCTTTACCACGAGGGCGCTCTCCTAGTTAAATAAAGGAAACTGAGTCTTGCAGTAATAACGTGAAGTAAAAAAGATGGCGATATACTAGGAAGGTAAGCTTCATAACAAAGCTGCTCAGTACTTCACCTACCGTACCGAGTCCCAGAAGTACGAGTAGGTACCGACACCAGGCGTTACGGAAAGGTCACAGCATCACCCCAGTCTTACCTGCAAGAAAATACACTCATTAGGCACAGGCAGAGAGTGCTGTAGTGGTGCTGTGAAGTGCTAGCCCTACTCACCTGCAAGAAGCACACTAATTAGGCTCGGGTAAAAGGTGCTGTGGGAGTGTTGTGGGGAAGAGGTAAGAGCAGGAGAAAAAGGGGATAAGTGCAGCAGGTCGACTGGATCATGGTAAATATATCTTGTCAAGTTTAACATCAGCTGAAACTGTCTGCTCTCTGACTTATATGCTGAACTGTACCAAGAGATTAACACCCTAGAGGCATATGTCATCTTAGAATAATAGGAAAAACATATGGCAGGATAAAATACTGAAAGAGTCAGGGAAATAACAGAGAAATCTGTTGGAGAAGAACAGGGAGGTTTTAGGAAGGGAAGAGGTTGTGTAGATCAGATATTCTCTAATGTGTTCAGTGGAAAAGTTTCTAGAGAAAGGAAAGACGTTGTATGCGGCCATCATGGATTTGGAAAAAGCATATGACGGAGTGGACAGACAAGGAACGTGGAAATTATTAAAAATATGTGGAGTAAATGGGAAGCTGTTGAATGCTGTGAAGTGTACGTACGAGGGCGCTAGGGCTGCAGTGCGTGTGGATAGTGAACTGACCGAATTTTTCTGTCTGAATGTTGGATTGAAACAGTGATGTGTCATGTCTCCAGTGTTGTTCAGTTTGTACATGGATGGGCTTAAAAAAGGATACAAGGTAGTGCAGTGGATGTTGGAGCGACTCTCATGGGACAGGAGAGTGTTTGGACACTTCCTATTCTCTTGTTTGCAGATGATACTGTATTGTTCAGTGAAGCCGAAGGGGAAGTGGAAGGCCTGGTGAATGAATTTGTGAGAGTGTGTAAGAAAAGGAATCTAAAGGAGAATGAAGGGAGGAGTAAAGTAATGGTCTTCAAGAAATATGAAGTCAATGAATGCACAGTGAGGCTGGATAGTGAGGAAATGGAAAATGTGAGCTCACTGAAGTACTTCGGTTGCGTGATGAGTAAGGATGGAAGTGTGGAGGATGAAGTACTGGAAAGGTTACAGCAGGGAAGAAGGGTTGTTGTTTCACTGAAAGCAATGATAAGAAATAGGGAAGTGAGCTTGGAAGTAAAAAAAAGTAGCTGAATAACAGTACTGTGATACCAACTCTAACGTATGGAAGCGAAGCTTGGACATTTTTAGAAGGACACAAGTGAAGAGTGGGAGCAGTGGAAATGAGTTATTTGAGAGGAGCATGTGGAGTTACGTGGAGAGACAGACTGACAAATAAGGAAGTGAAGGAGCATTGTGGTGTGAACGTGGATGTGACAAAGAGTTAGGAGAAATACACTGTGGTGGTTTGGCCATAGGAATAGGATTGAGAATGAGAGACTAACTAGGAGAATGTAAGTAAGGTGACGGGGGGAGAGGGAGGGGGAGACCAAGGATGAGCTGGAGGGATGGAGTGGAGAGGTATAAGAGAGACAGGAGTGAAAGTTGGAGGGAGGGCAGTGAAATGGCAGGGGACAGGCTGGAGGTGACTGGTTTGTGTCCACCCCTTACGGGATTAAGGTCCTGGCTATTGATGGATAGACAGATAGACAGATGAACAAAATAGTATGATCTGAAATGAATCGTTATGAAAAAAATCGTGAACAAAATCGTCAGCGAAAAAAACCGTCTGGCATCAGCATTGCAAAAAACCGTCTGCAATAACTACGAGAATGTGTAGTCGGGTTGATGGCAGAGTCCTACGAGCCGGTTGCAATTGCAGTGAGGGTCCCGTGGGGTTGCAACGATATTTTGCAATTTGCGGTGGTGCTGTATATATATTCTCTTGGATACGCACACACAGATACACACGCTGCCGGATACATACACGGGAAGATGTACACTATATACACGCCCACAGAGACGCGCCACACACACACACACACACACACACACACACACACACACACACACACATGGTATGTACATATACTGGCATACACACACACACACAACGCACACACGCATACATACACATATTCTCTCTCTCTCTCTCTCTCTCTCTCTCTCTCTCTCTCTCACACACACACACACACACACACACACACACACACACACAGATGAGGGCAGTCGTTGAGGGGGCTGGGATGTGCTGAGCTGTGCTGCTGTTATGGTTCTTTGCTCTGCTGTGTTGCTGCGTCAGTGATGTGTTGTGCTGCTCTCACGGCGCTGCCTAGTCTTGTCCTTTGCTGTGTGTGTGTGTGTGTGTGTGTGTGTGTGTTACTGTGCTGCTGTGCTGGTGCTTTAACGATGCTGTATTTTGCTGCACTGCTGTTATGGTGCTGGTGCGGGAAACTTGCCACACTCCCGCCTCAACAATGTAAGTTTCTTTGCCACCTCGCTACAATGGAGTAGGTCCGTTGTTACGGTGTTCCTTGTCCCACTGTCTTCGTTATTTTTTTAGTTTTCGCATTTTCCTTAGTACCCCTGACCCCCGTGGGAAAATGGATATGTTTTTGTGGTGGTGGTGGTGTGGGTGTTGGTGTAGGTGGTGGTGGTGTTAGCGTTCTTCGTGGTGTTCTCTTAGTGCTTGTGTTATAATTAGTGTTCTTTATAGAGTTCGTGTGTGTGTTAGTGTAGAGGAAGTGTTAGTGTTCTTGGTGGCCCTGTCTTTGCTGCTCTTGTAATTTTCTTGTATTTTCCTTGCTAATCTTCCTCGTCGTGGGTAATACAGAAATGCTTGTTGGTGTGCTTGTTAGTCTATTATCGTTTGATCATTTTTATATCCGCGCTCGCATAGGAAGGAGGGTATAATGTTTGGGTCGACCTGTGTGTGTGTGTGTGTGTGTGTGTGTGTGTGTGTGTGTGTGTGTGTGTGTGTGTATAGTCCTTCCTTAATGCTGGTGCAGAAGAGGGACGCCTGCATGTGGCTGCACCGATATAAGCCAGTGGTGGAGCTGCCCTGTTACACAAACGTCCTTCAGTCCCCTCCCTATCCCCCGAAAGGAGGATGGTAGACTGCAGAGGAAGAAATTCGCGCTCAGATGAGTTCGGAATTGCAACTACTGCTACTGCTATTACTACTGCTACTACTACTGCTACTACTACTGCTACTACTACTGCTACTATTACTACTACTACTTCCACCTGGTTCACGTTCAGCTGAGCTCAGAACTGCAACTATTACAACTACAGCTACTACCACCATCACCACCACTACTACCGCCACCACCACCACCACCACCACTACTACTACTACTACAACTACTACTGCTGCTGCTGCTGCTGCTGCTGCTGCTACTACTACTACTACTACTACTACTACTATTACTACTACAATATTATTTTTATCTATCTTGCCTCGATGAAAAACAGATGTCAATGTCCTTTGCAGCCATGTCCTTATTATCCTTCTATTATCAACCACTCGTTTATCGTCCCATGAGAAGGGAACGATTTTGTTGGCTCCTGGCCGTTGGTTCCTTCATTCTTGCATTAAAAGAAAAAAAAAAGTGGCCAGGGGTCAGGGTATACAATTCTGACATTTAAGACGAGGGTAACCAGTTGTCCTTATGTGAGCAGTAAACCCAAATCAAACCACGAATTCAATAGCTTCCTGGCTACTAGAAACCATTTGGCTTGTCCGTCAGCGCAGAATCTCCCAAAGGTAACACTACATCGAGTGAGTGGATGGAAGGCAACCCCACACACCACATACTCTACTATGAAGTTATGTTTTTGTCTGTTAAATGTCTATATCCAAGTATCTTCTGACTGGTTAGCTGTCTGTTTGCTAGTCTGTCTGTCTTATTGGTAAAGATGCAGTTCAGTCACAGTACTATAGTCCTGACCCAAAGTTTTATCCTTTTTCAGCTTACTTCAAGCATAGCTCAATGATGCAAGACAATACCATGTCTCTACAGCCTTCCCAACAGCAGATATTTGTGACTAGCATCATATTCTAGTGTTAATATCTTGCTACAACTCATTATCCATGCTAGAGAGATGGCACTTTTAGGCCACGTTATAGTACAAGGCGTATAATTGCAGTATCTTTATAATAATTTGTGGAGTGGTGCCTATGAAACTGTCTCTATCTATTGCCAGACGCATCAATCCCGTAAGAGGTGGCCAGAAACAGATCGCCTCCATGTCGCCCTGTCCAACGCCATTTCACTGCCTTGCTCCCAGCTCACACACCTCTCTCTCATACACCTCTCCCCTCCATCCCTCAATCTCATCCTCGACCTCTTTCTCCCTCTCCCCCATCCACCGAACTCGCATACACTCTCCTTGTTAGTCGCTCGCTCTCCATCCTCTCCACATGGCCAAACCACCTCAATGTATTTCTCTTAACGCTTTCTATCACATCCATATCCATACCACAACGCTCCTTTTCATTATTAATAATTTGTGGTGTGGTGCCTTGTTCTGGTGTCAACATCTTTTTCCATATGAAGTTGTAGTATCACACATTTTACATAATAATTTTTAAAGCTGTTTAGTCATATTAACAGTGTGTAATGAAGTGTGAATGATGAACAACCAAATATCATTTCGCTGTTAGCTGTGGTATAGGAAGAAGGTGGATGGCAGACCACAAGTGCCACCCTGTTTCAATTATAAAATGAAGGTTAGGAGAAGTGAAAAGATATCTGAATAGTGCGTAAGTGTAAAGTCCTGGGGAACCATTTATTATGTTGGCATATGTGAATGTACTTAATACCATTTTATAGAGGTGTATAATGTGCTAGTAGAGTTGTCACTTATCTCTACTTTTTGCATAAGCCCAGAGTATATGTAATGCTTGGCACCTCACTTTTTAGCTGACCTCAGCACCGCGCCCTAGTCAGCTCGGTGAGTGTACAGCGTCAGAAGCCGTTTTACAGTTTTAAGGGGAGGTGGTATCGCTCTTACATATCTCTCGGGTCGCAGTTATATTATTCTGTACCCAATAAAGAGAGATTTAATCTGCTCATTTCTGTCACCTTACGCTACCACTTAATAACAGACCAGCTTCCACCTTCTCGTGGCAGAGGACCTTTGGTGGGAAGTGTCGGGCAGTGACAGCGAGTAGCTGACGTGTACTACAGACAGTGTCGTCGATCCAACACGGTGGTCTAGTTATACTAAACAGCAGAACACTTAATATGTAGTCAACTGCTACTCCATAACGGCTACATTAAATTGGTGGCCAGCAGTGCGACGATACATTTTATTGGTGCTAGCGGTGGCACGATATTTAGTGCTAGCCGTGTACCGATACATTAAATTGGTGCTCAGTGCTGGGATACGATACGTGCTAAAGGGATTTATGCTGTGAACCAGTAACCCTTGCAATCGCTCATTCCTGAAGGTGAAACAGAAAATCTTACTCTACTGTTGTAAGGGGACTAATTACCAGTGAGTTAAGTGGAGCAGATAAACTGGAGTGGTGCATATTAATTCCTCCCATTATTCTGCCAGTGCGAGATTCCTATCTTAAGCACAAACTGGCAGTTATCTCGCCCTGTGGTGTGCGAGATATCTCCATCTTCAAACGCAAACTGGCAAGAATCTCGCGCTCGTGTGTGAGAGGCGAGATAAGGGGAGTTCAAGCCAGTGCGGTGAGGAGTGGGTCAACTAGCGACTTCTAGCAACTCCAGAGGCGCGGACGGCCGAAGCGAGCCGAGGGGGAGCCGAGAGCGGCGGACCCGGCGTGGTGCAGGGCGAACCAGTCGCTTGCTAACTCCCACAGCGAGCGGGCTGTCGTGTATGGTTGGAGGAGTCTGGTGGAATGTGGAACGTGGAATGTGGAACATCATCCTGGACTTTCATATCTAGGTAGTGTCCATGCATTAGTAATCCACACACACACACACTTGAATCAACACACGTTAGTTAGTTGATGAGTGGAAATAAAGGTTTCTCAGAATTCCCTTGAAATAAATATACTTTCTGTGTATTTTATATGTGTCCTGTACTCTTTCACTTACCGTAACTATCCTTTTTTTTATGTCAGTTTATCTTCCTGTAACTGGGAGGGGAATATTACTGACAGGGTTAGATGGATACAGTGAAAAAGTGGGGACGTAGAATTAGGGGAAACAGAGATAAGCCAACCCCACTAGACTCGGCATTTTATGAGTGGGTTGATACATCAAATAAAAGTGCTCAGACATATTAAATGAGTGAAGGACATATTGAGGATCAAGGTGATGAGGATATTTCTGAAGGACAGGATGAGGATTTGAACGTTTGCATTTGCGTTCTGGTCAGACTTATTCAATTGTCCCAGAGCAATCAGTTGGATCCAAAATGGCCACTAGTCTTGCTAGAGGGTAATCCTAGTGAGGAGACTGTGGAAGTTGAGATTACAACAGTACCTTTGGTCACTCAGGATATGCAAAATCCAGTCAATAGTGATAGTACTACAACCACTCACATACCTGTGTATACTTCAGATGTTTTCAGTACACCACAAGGTTTTGGACAGAATTTATTTTCAGTTCCTTAATCAAATGCATGGGGTATAAATACAGATGGTATTGGCATGCGAACCCAGAATCCTAATCAATGGGGCATGAATACTAATATTGACATGCGAACCCAGAATCCTAATCAATGGGGCATGAATACTAATATTGGCATGCAAACCCAGAATCCTAATCAATGGGGCATGAATACTAATATTGACATGCAAACCCAGAATCCTAATCAATGGGGCATGAATACTAATATTGGCATGCAAACCCAGGGCCCTTATCCAAATACCTGGGGCATGACTAACAATATGGGCGTGCAAAGTCAGACTAACCCTCCTCCTTTGTGGCAGATACCTGTACCTAATCTGGCTACTGATATAGTACAGCAGCATCCTAACTGTACTGAAAGTCAGGCTTTGGCGAAGGCAGGCATATGCTATGCAGAAGCTAGCAAAGCCTTGCAAACTTCGGGCTGGAGAGATACAGCTACTAGTTCTCCACAGCAAAGGACCAAGGCTGTTAAGCCAGAGGTGAAAGATGGTGTGTCATACATGGGCATTGTCCTCATGAAACGGACTGTTACCCCTTTGTCATTGAAAAGAGGAAGAAACTAGGGAACCCAGCTAGTTCGGGGGAAGCTCAGGGCCGCGCGCAAAAGTAATTAAAATAGTACAATCCACCGATGCGTGTGTGGCAGCCATTACTAAGGTGGACTTATTATCTATTCCTTGGATCATAGGGAAAGGCCAAGTGTCCCTGATCGTAGATACAGGGGCATGTACAAACATTATTTCTAGTAAAGCGTTGGAAAGACTTAAAAGTGAAATGCCTCTAACAAACTGGACATTATCATCACCTGATGTAATGTTGACAGGTGTGACAGGGAGTAGAATGAAGATTGTAAGCCAGGTGCCGTTGACATTGAGGGCAGATAAACGATCTCCTGTGTTACGTGCTACGTTTTATGTGGTTGAGGATTTTCCTCTGCCAGCTGATGGGCTGTTAGGCTTTGAAACCATGGAGGAGTATGATATAGTAATACACCCTCAAAGACATTCCATTTCCTTTAATGGGAAAGAGTTTGTAGGCCTTAATCCCTCAGCGACACGAACTGGAACTGGCATCCAATCAGGAGCCGTCCAACCAGTTGTGACCCCGACAAGTGAAGCGTCAAGGGAGTCCCCGGATGCACACGAAGCGGAGGGTTGGACTGGAAGAAAGTCAGGGCTATAGTGAGTGGTAATCACCACTTACCCAGTCGAACTGTCTGTAAAATTCCTGTCCGAACCTGACGTGTCGGTGGGAACTGATGTAGCATGCTTAACTGAGACTGTGAAACATAAGGCATTGTCGCTGGAATCGACTCTGACTAGCGTTGGCCAAGACCAGAAGACGCCCCTCTTCATCGCAAATATGAGTGGTGGCGCAGTTAGCTCAGAGATGGTTGTTATATAGGCGACTTGATGTGCTATGGTGCCCCCATAAAGGAAGTCGACGACGTGCCGGTGATCTCTCCTGTAGTTACATCTCAAGCAACGACTCAGTCGGAACCCGTACGTCTGGCTAAGGAAAAACAGCTGGAGCAATATGTGAAGGTCACGGATAATGTAGACCATAAAACACGACTCCTAGCCCTCCTTAGAGAATTTTCCGACGTAGTAGCACTTCCAGGAGAAGCGCTGGGTAGGACGGATAGGGTGAAGCATCATATTGGTTTGTGCCCTGGTACAAATCCAGTTTATGTGCCTGCATACCGTCTACCGCACAGCCAAAGGGAAGCAGTGGATGAGGAAGTTGAAAGGATGCTGCGTGATGACGTTATCCAGCCTTCCTCCTCGCCTTGGATGCACCACTCTTTCTAGTGCCTAAGAAGGACGGTGATGTGAGACCTGTTGTGGATTTTCGGCAAGTGAACAAACAGTACCGGATTGTTACCCGATTCCGCATCTGCGAGACTTACTTCAATCATTAGGTAAGGGAAATACTGTGTTTACTTGTCTGGATCTAGCATCAGGGTATTGGCAGGTGGAGCTGACCGGAGAGTCGCGTCCCATTACTGCTTTTAGCACTCACCGTGGGCACTTTGAATTTCTCCGGATGCCTTTTGGACTGAGTAATGCTCCTTTAACATTTCAGCGGATGATAAACCAATTGTTTGGCGAGATGTTAGGGCAAGACGTCTTAGCGTATCTAGATGACCTAATCATCGTGAGTAACAATGTTAACAGTCATTTTAACAAGTTAAAACGAGTGATGGAAACCTTGAGATCCGCAGGTCTGAAAATTAAGCTATCTAAGTGTGAATTTCTGAAATTCAGTATTAGATTTTTAGGACACCTAGTTGATGGTAATGGCATCAAGACTGTGCCGGACAGGGTAAGGCCAATGTTAAATTTTCCTACACCACAGAACAAGGATCAGATAAGAGTTCCTAGGCCTCACTGGCTTTTATGGGAGTTTTGTCCACAGGTATGCCATCATAGCATCACCTTTAACAACGCTACTTAAGAAGAATGCTGCATGGAAATGGGGACCCTCGGAAGAGAAAAGCTTCAACGAGCTCAAACAAGCCATGTCAGAAGCACCCGTATTAGCGTTTCCTGATTATACTCAACCTTTCTATCTGTGCACGGACGCCTCAGGTCTGGGTCTGGGAGCGGTGTTACAGCAGAAGGATGAGCAAGGTAAGACACATACCATAGCGTATGCTAGTAGGGCACTAAGCCCCCAGAGAAGAACTATTCGACGACACATTTGGAGACATTAGCAGTCGTGTGGGCGTTAGGACATTTCCGGGATATTATCTTTGGCTACCGGATAATTGTTTTAACTGACCATGCACCCATACGCGACTTGTTTAAAGGAAAAAACTTGCACGGTAAGGTTGCGCGTTGGTTTGGCAAGGTAATGGAGTTTGATCCAGAGGTCAGATATTTACCAGGCCGTCAAAATGTCGTAGCCGACGCGTTGAGTAGAAACATTGCTGCTACCATAGCCGAGGATGTTGCTCTTGCTGAGTATTCCTCAGACACGGTAAAAGCGGAACAACGTAATGATGCGATGTGGTCTCAAGTCATCTATGCCTTGGAGTCTGGCGACGAGACTTGTCTACCTGAACTCCCAGTACCAATGACTCACTTCCATCTTCAACAGGGTCTTTTGTATAAGCAACCCCCAGGGAAGGACACTGCATATCAGTTGGTTGTTCCTGCTACCTTACAGCAAGCCGTGCTACAGTTAGTTCATGACGTACCTCAAGCGGGTCATCCCGGTCGCGATAGATGCATACGTGAGGCGAGAAAGAAATACTATTGACCGACCATGAGGAAGGACATAGAAGCCCACGTCAGTCAATGCATCAAATGCGCGGAAATACGAGGAACGACAGGACTTCCGACTCCCATCTTAGAGTATCCTCTACCAGAAAAACCCTGGGATACAGTCTCCATTGATCTCTTAGCGTTGCCGAGAAGTCGTCAAGGTTCAAGTTATGTACTGGTGGCAGTGGACCATTTCTCACGATTCACTGTTTTAGCACCTTTACAGACGAAAACTTCAGAGGAGGTGGCGCACGCTTTTGTGACTTCAGTGATTTGTCCATACTCTACACCCAAGGTATTGCTCAGCGATAATGGCAGTGAATTTCGTAACCAGGTGTTACAAGAAATCTGTCGTATGTATGGAGTAAAGCAAGTAACGCCTTACAGTCCTAAGAGCAATGGCCTGGTGGAGAGAACAAACAGGAAGATACTGGAAGTCTTGAGACCAGTAATAACCTCAAATCAGGAGGATAAGTGGGAAGACTGGTTACCACATGTAGCGGCGACCATCAACTCCTCAGAAAATTCATCAACTGGGAAGTCTCCTCATTATATCCTTTATGGAGAAGAGAAAGTGTTACCCTACGATTTGTTGGCTGGACCTCCTACTCCAGTATACAACGAAGAAGACTACGCAAAGGTACAGTTGTTGAAATTCCAACGTATACCCAGTGAAGTACGGAAAAGATTAAAAGCCTCAAGAGCGGAGATGATGGCGAAACAACACAAAGGTAGTCAAGAAAAGATGTTACAGGCAGGCCAGAAGGTCATGATCCACAACCCTGAGAGAATTTCCAAGCTCAGACCTAAGTTCTGCGGACCATATACCGTTGTGGAACGAGTACGTGGAAATACTTATAGAATAAAGGATGAAGCTAATGGAACTCAGGAGGCAGTACATGCTGATAGGATCAAACTAGTAAGTCAAGAGCTAGGCCTATCGTCTGATGTGTTGTGCCCTCTGTCTTCGTCGCAGTCTATGTCGTCATCCGTACCTGTCCCTAACCAAGAGTATCGCAGCAAGCTACGATCCCACAACAAGAGTGATTAAGGGAGTACCTACTCTTGCAGAAAAAAAATGTGGCTGTGGTTCATACTCCTCGTGCGTTGCTTGGGGTGGACCTATGGAACGACATCGGACATGGACACGACTGCGTTAATGCCAGGAGCACTGAAGAGCCCACTTGGAGAAGTCGTAGTAGTGGAAGATGCAGTATGCGTCTACTATCCAATGGAAGGCTATCTCCAAACGCCAGATATTGTCAAGGAGATCTCCAAGGGCTTGTCGAATCTCAGACAGCAACTATTGGAAGTGGGAAAGATGTTTAATCGAAACCCACGATTGACGAACTCTGACACTGAAGCTTTGGAACGAACCTTGCATGGAATTGTTGAGCTTCAGACTAGGCATATAGACAGGCTCACCGACAGGCTCACTAACTTGCATGTAGCTTTACCTAAAGTACACTCTGATCTTTCCAAGCATGTCCATGCACGTACTAAGAGAGGACTTGTGGATTTTCTAGGAATCCTGTCTCAACAACTCTTTGGTACGGCATTAGATAAGGATGTAGTGCAATTGGGTAGACAGATGCATGACTTGACACTGGCCGCTAAAGCCAATAATAGATTAATCATGCATGTGTATAAACAGTTAGATGAGTTCACTAACAAAGCTAACGAGATAATTAGGACTACCAACCATCTAGTAGAGCTTGTGAACAACATCCAAATTAACCTACCAACCCTAGCTAACTTGGTGTTATTCGCTGAGTACTTACATGCTCTCGACGAGTCAACCACTGCTTTGGAGAAGCATGCAGCCAATATGGTGGACGGCTTAATCAATGCAAGTTTGAACAGGGTTAATGCTTTATTGCTGCCTACTAATATATTAACAAATGCAGTTGATATAGCTATGTGGAAGCATGGACTTATGCCACTCTTTGATCTGAGTCAACTGGAATATTATTACCCATTGTTAGAGGCCCAGTTGACCCATGAAGGAATCCTGATATTGGTACCTATGAGGAATGCTGTAACATACCAGGCATGGCGGTTCATTTCCTTCCCTTTTGCTACTGCTAATAATACACTTGTTATTATTGAAGAAGGTCCAGAGGTGCTAGTTGTCTCAGATGACAAGAAATATGTAGCAGAAACGACTGTGGATGAATTTGAGAAGTGTAAGGCCTCATTTCTTGATCTCCATGTATGTCCTGCTTTCCATTTTGTCTTCGTACCATTAAAGGTAGAGGAGTGTAAGAGGGCCTTGTTGGACACAAATACTTCCTCTGCTCTGCAACGTTGCACCTTCCAACCCATTCAGTTAAAGTCAGTTTTCCATGCTCATATTCATGCGAAACAGTACTTTTACTTTCCTGAGACAGAGGATGTAACTGTGATTTGTGCCTCACAGAATCAATTCCTTACAGTAAAGGGGTACTATGTTGCACCTGATTTTCGTGAGTTACACAGTAAAGAGATAGCAGTTCTGCCTAGCAAGCATCATCTAGCTTTGACAGTGAACTTCTCATCCCAGTTAAGACCCTTTTTACCTTCATTCAGTGTTACTTCCTCGAATGTGAACAGGCTGTCTCATGTATTAAAGGAGCTTACCTTCCTCTCGCACCTGAACAGGACTGATTTAGAGCCTTATGTACTGTCCTATCTTCCTTCATACCTTTCTCCTTCCTATTTTGATCCTGGCGTTGGTCTTCTACTTATTGTGGTCTTGTCCTGTGTTTGTGGTTTAGGCTACTATTTAAGGCGCCAATTAAGGAACCCACTGATACCACGTGTCCGTACTCGAGGATTGCAAGTGGATGTTCCTGAATAGTTAGCTACCCTACACTCTGGTTAGGCTTCACGGTAGTTAGGACAACAATGTCGACGAGGACGTCAATGGTGTGGCCGAGCGATGTTCTGGTGTCAACATCTTTTTCCATATGAAATTGTAGTATCACACATTTTACGTAATAATTTTTAAAGCTGTTTAGTCATATTAACAGTGTGTAATGAAGTGTGAATGATGAACAAGCAAATATCATTTCGCTGTTAGCTGTGGTATAGGAAGAAGGTGGATGGCAGACCACAAGTGCCACCCTGTTTCAATTATAAAATGAAGGTTAGAAGTGAAAAGATATCTGAATAGTGCGTAAGTGTAAAGTCCTGGGGAACCATTTATTATGTTGGCATATGTGAATGTACTTAATACCATTTTATAGAGGTGTATAATGTGCTAGTAGAGTTGTCACTTATCTCTACTTTTTGCATAAGCCCAGAGTATATGTAATGCTCGGCACCTCACTTTTTAGCTGACCTCAGCACCGCGCCCTAGTCGGCTCGGTGAGTGTACAACGTCAGAAGCCGTTTTACAGTTTTAAGGGGAGGTGGTATCGCTCTTACATATCTCTCGGGTCGCAGATATAGTATTCTGTACCCAATAAAGAGAGATTTAATCTGCTCATTCTGTCACCTTACGCTACCACTTAATAACAGACCAGCTTCCACCTTCTCGTGGCAGAGGACCTTTGGTGGGAAGTGTCGGGCAGTGACGGCGAGTAGCTGACGTGTACTACAGACAGTGTCGTTGATCCAACACGGTGGTCTAGTTATACTAAACAGCAGAACACTTAATATGTAGTCAACTGCTACTCCATAACGGCTACATTAAATTGGTGGCCAGCAGTGCGACGATACATTTTATTGGTGCTAGCGGTGGCACGATATTTAGTGCTAGCCGTGTACCGATACAGCCTAGGAAACCAACAATGAAATAAGTAACCTCTTTCATATCTTTTTTTTTTTTTTTTTTTTTGCAAGGAAGAAGGAACCAAAGGCCAGAAGCCCGCAAGATTATTCCCCTCCCCCCCAAGAAAAAAACAATAACAAGATAAAAGAGCCAAACTTAAGATCCGTTCACTTTCAGATGCCTAGACACACTGCGTTTGAAAGACTGGAGGTCATAGGCAGTAGGTAATACAGACACAGGGAGACAGTTCCAGAGTTGACCTGTTGCATACATGAAGGAGTGGGAGTAACGGTTCACTTGCGAGCACTGGGTTACATGGAGGGTGAAAACATCGGCATTTAATATTCTCGTTGGTTAAAGCGATTTAGTTTGCTCATAACACCCTGACGTCCTCTTCTGTGTTGCCTAGATCATTCTGATACCATGATACTCTGCATCATGCAAAATGATACTGTATTAGTCACTCGTAACTAAAAATAGATCGGTAAGGAAGGGGTGTTAGGGAGTTTTCTTAACCTTCGTGAATACAAGCCCAAGACTTTGTTGAACAGTGTTACATAGCCTATGATGTCATCATCCTTTGTGTAATTCTAACGTACAGTATGCTGCATGTTTGATCACGATTCGCCTCGTGGCTTCCATAGTGCGTGTTCTACCTCACTCCCCCCCCTCCTCCCTTATAGTAGAGTAAGTCGTTCTTTCTGTTGTTCAGAGCAGGAGTGTCAACACTTTGTCCCCTATGGCTTCATTTGCGCATCCTTCTTACAAGTTGTATCAAGCTCTGCCGGCCCCTATATAATGAGCTCAGTCTCTGCATTAATTGCCACTTAGATCTACTCCTCATTTTGTTCACATCTCTGTCCTCCCCTGTACAGTTATTATTTTTGTGAGTGCTCTGGAAGTCTCCAATCATCTAGCTGCTGTGTAAGTTGAGTATAAGTGTTACTGCATTTTTTCTTGTACTGTATAGCATGGGGTGTTAATTCGTAGGCCTAGTGAGGTTTTTGTGATTCATGTGTTTTAAGTGTCAGCCATTATTGATAATATTTTGTATCTGTAATAATATATCTTGCATTCACTGAGCATTATCCGGTTTTCTCATTTTATCAGGGCTGACTTAGATAAATTTACACTTGCTAATTTCGTGTTAATAGAGGCTATTGCAGTTAACCATATATTTAACCTGTTCTTTGCCATTATATTATCCTTATGAGTCCTGAATGTTTAGTTGTTAGTTTGAGCATTAAACTTTAACTTGTAATTTTACCTAACTCTTTTGTTTTGAACCTGGAACTTTGCGGGACAGTTTTCTCTGTTCCGTAACATAAATCCGGCGACCTCGCCACGATATTCAGGATATTATCATAAGGATATTGCTTGATATTTTGTGACTGTGATTTATTCATGATGTCTACTATTACTACACTTGATGAAGCCAAAGATTTTTTGTCAAATGTGCAAACAGTGTGTGATGCAGAAATCAGGACAAAGAATGAACTTAAGCTTGTTGCTCAACAATTGCAGTTCACTCTCATCATTGTAAAGATCAAATTGTTGGCATGATTAATAAAAGCTTGTTTGATGTAACTCCTCCAGATGAGCAAACGCAGATTGAAATAGCTAAGTTACAGCTAGCCCTGCAGGAGGCTCGTGTTAAGGAGGCTGAGTCTCAGGCTAAGGAGGCTGAGTCTCAGGCTCGTATTCAGGAGGCACAAATTGAACTTGCTAGGATTCAGGCAGACCATGAGTATCGCATGAAACAAGGTGGAACTGGATCATCTAGCTCTTATGATTTTGATGTGGCTAAAAATGTTAAACTTGTCCCTCCTTTTAATGAATCTGATTTAACAAAGTATTTTCAGTTGTTTGAGAGGGTAGCTACAGGTTTTAATTGGCCCAAAAAGTATTGGCCAGTACTCCTTCAAACTGTTCTCACCAGTAAAGCTCAAGTAACTTATGCATCTTTGCCTCAGGATCAATCTGATAATTATGATGTAGTTAAGAGCTTGATTCTTAAGGCCTATGAGCTTGTTCCTGAAGCCTATAGAGTAAAATTTAGGGCAACTTATAAGCAAGATAAGCAATCCCATGTTGAGTATGCAAAAATCAAAGAAGATCTGTTAGAGCAGTGGTTAAATTCTAAGAATGTGGATTCTGATTTTGACAAATTAAAGCAAATGATTTTGCTGGAGGACTTCAAAAGGTGTATTAATAAAGATGTAAGCCTATATCTTGATGAGAAAAGAATAGATAATTTGTCTGATGCTGCAGTTTTAGCTGTTCTCACTCACAAGGGATATTCTAGAGAAAAAAGGAAAGCTGAGAGTAAGTACGTTGCCTCTACTCAGAGTACAGGTAACAGGAAAGAGAATAAAGATGATGTTTCTCAGGAAGTAAATACCAGCTTCACCTCTAGATTTCAGAAAAGTAAATGTACTTATTGTAGTAAGCTTGGTCATACTACGGAGAAATGTTTCAGGAGACAGCGTGATGTGAACAAAAAGGAGTCTTTAAATATTCAGTCAATTGGTCTAGTGTCCACCCTTGGGAGTTCCCAGAATTCTTTAACTGAGTTAACTGAACCTGCTTTGAGGGGTAAGTTAAATTCTCATGATGGAGCTCCTCTTTTGGCCAGTAACGTGGGTGACACTCTCAAGAGTTCATGTGCTAATTTCCTGTCTGATGGTTTTGTCAGTCCTCTGGACAGTAATGACAGGAAATCAGTTAAAATATATCGTGATACAGGTGCTTGCCAATCCCTTATGCTGACCAGTGTTCTAGGCTCTAATGTTAATTCCTCTGATGAAACTGTAATCTTACAAGGTGTAGGGAATAATTACTTCTCTGTCCCTCTGTGCAGAGTGAATTTAGAGTCTGGTTTTGTTAATGGTTCCGTTATGGTTGGGTTGGTTGAGACACTCCCAATGTCAGGTGTAACTTTCTTACTTGGAAATGATATTGGTGGAAGTCAAGTGTGTCCAGCTCCTCAGTTGTCTAGTGAGCCAGTGGCTGCGACCCAGGATTGTGATGTCCCTGATGTGTTCTCTGCATGTGCTGTCACTAGGGCTAAGTCTAAAGTTACTGGTGACTTAGAGGATAATGATGATGATGATGTTATCCTAGTTGACACTTTTCTTGCTAATTTGGACCACTCACCAGATGAAGCAGTACCCCGTAGTGTTGATAATTTGTCTCGTCAGGAGTTGGTTGAGTTGCAGGTTGCTGACCCTGAGTTGAAAGGTCTAGCTAACTCTGCTTGCAGTGAGGAAGAGTCAGCTGGTGCTTCTACTTGTTATTATATAAAGTCAGGAGTACTTATAAGGAAGTGGAGACCCCCAACAGCATTAGCCGACTGTGAATGGGAGGTTGTACATCAAGTTGTCATCCCTCGTGTTTGTAGGCAGGATGTCATTAGAGTGGCTCATGATTCCAGTTTGGCTGGACACCTTGGAGTGAGGAAGACTGTGGCACGCATTTTGAAACACTTCTATTGGCCAGGTATCTTCAGGGATGTTTCCTGGTATTGTAAGTCTTGTCACACCTGTCAAGTTGTGGGGAAGTGTAATCAGACCGAAAAGGTTGCACCTCTAGTTCCCATTCCTCCTTTTGAGGAGCCATTCACCAGTGTGTTGGTGGATATTGTGGGCCCTCTTCCTAAGACTTCTTCAGGATTTTCTTATGTGTTGACCCTGATTGATATGGCTACTCGTTATCCTGAAGCCATTCCACTTAGAAATATCTCAGCAAAGAACGTGGTTAAGGAAATGCTAGGGTTCTTCACCAAGTTTGGTCTGCCCAAGGAGGTACAGTCAGACCGGGGAAGTAATTTCATGTCAAATGTTTTCAAGCAGTCTCTGAAAGAGTTGGGCATCACCCAGATCACGTCTTCAGCTTACCATCCCCAGACCCAAGGAGCGCTGGAGAGATATCATCAAACACTCAAATCGATGCTCAAGAAATACTGTTTGGAACATCAGAAAGACTGGGATAAAGGTCTTCCATTCGTTGTATTTGCCGCAAGAGAATCTCCAAATGAATCACTGGGCTTCTCACCTTTTGAACTACTGTTTGGCCATGAAGTAAGAGGACCCCTTAAGTTACTCAAGGAATGCTGGCTGTCGGAGGAAGATGACGTCAACCTGCTGGAGTATGTGATGAAGTTCAAAGAACGGCTGTCCACTGCTTTACAGCTGGCGAGAGAGAATTTAGGAGCTGCTCAGGGGAAGATGAAGACTTGGTATGATAAGAAGTCCAGGTTACGCCACTTTCAGCCAGGAGATCAGGTTTGATTCTGCTACCAGTGCATGGGCAACCTCTTCAAGCCAAGTTTAGTGGTCCTTATTTCGTGGAGAAGAAACTCAGTGATGTCAATTATGTCATCGCCACACCAGATCGTAAAAAGAACAAGCAACTTTGTCACATCAACATGCTAAAGTTATATCACAGGCAGGACGAAAATAACCCAGTCTGCACTGTAGCTGTTCCACCCGAGTCTGCAAGTGAAGTTCTCCCATGCAGTATGAGCCTGAGTGATAGTTTGGGGAAGAATCCTGATATCATGAATGATCTCCAGACTAAGCTTTCTCATCTACCTCCCGAGGAAAGGCAGGAGTTTTCGGCATTACTGCAGGAGTACCCGCAAGTGTTCCGTGCCACTCCAGGAAGAACCACTGTGTTGATGCATGATGTCGATGTTGGAGACGCAAAGCCAATTAAATTGCCTCCTTACCGTGTGAACCCAGTGAAAGTTCCTCTCATCGAGAAGAAGCTTGGCTACCTGTTGGACCACAAGATGATTGAGCCCTGTCAGAGCAAGTGGAGTTCTCCTGTCACTCTAGTCCCTAAGCCAGGTGGGTCACAGCGGCTTTGCATCGACTACAGACATGTTAATCAGATAACCAAAACAGACACTTACCCTCTCCCTCGCGTGGAAGATTGCATAGACAAGATCGGAAAGCCTAGGTACATAAGTAAGTTCGATTTGTTAAAGGGATACTGGCAAGTACCTATGACTGAACGTGCTAGGGAGATCTCATGTTTTGTAACACTAGGAAAGACTTTTGCATGTTCTGTAATGCCATATGGTATGAAGAATGCACCAGCCACTTTTCAGAAGCTCATGAATGTTGTAACAGAGGGTTTGGCAGGGTGTGTTGTTTACATTGATGATGTATTAATCTTCAGTGACAACTGGAAAGATCACCTATGCCATGTCAGTAAATTTCTTGAGCGTTTGGTTCAGGCTAATCTTGTAGCTAATTTATCAAAGTGTGAGTTTGGTCAAGCTAAAGTTCAGTACCTTGGGTACGTAATTGGTGATGAACATGTTGCACCACCAGGAGCTAAGGTTCAGGTTATAAGTGATCTTCCCAGACCTAAATGTAGGAAAGAGCTACAAAGATTTTTGGGAATGGTAGGTTATTACAGGAGATTTGTTCTTAACTTTTCAATTCTTGTATCACCACTTACAGACCTACTGAAAAAGGGAGTTAAATTTGTCTGGACCGATAACTGTGAATCCTCTTTCAGCAAACTTAAAGCTATCCTATTAAGTCAGCCAATGCTCGCTACTCCAAATTTTGCTAAGCCTTTTAAGATGGCTGTTGATGCAAGTGATACAGGAGCTGGGGCTGTTTTGCTGCAAGAGGATGATCAGGGTATTGAACACCCTGTATCTTATTACAGTAAGAAGTTCACTCCACCTCAAAAGAACTACTCAACTATTGAGAAAGCGCTTTTGGCCTTGATTTTGGGTTTACAGCATTTTTCATTTTATTTGTGTTCTGGTTTTGACCCCATAGTCATTTATACCGATCATAACCCACTGAAATTCCTTAGTAAGTTTAAAGATAAAATCAGAGATTGACAAGATGGAGTCTACTTCTTCAGGAGTATTCATTAGACATACAACATGTCAAGGGGAAAGAAAATGTTATTGCAGATTGCTTATCTAGACTTTAGACAGATTGTTTTAGAGTAATAAGAAATTTCCTTTGTAAATTTCTTTTTTTTTGTGGGGAGGTGTTACATAGCCTATGATTTCATCATCCTTTGTGTAATTCTAACGTACAGTATGCTGCATGTTTGATCACGATTCGCCTCGTGGCTTCCATAGTGCGTGTTCTACCTCACTCCCCCCCTCCTCCCTTATAGTAGAGTAAGTCGTTCTTTCTGTTGTTCAGAGCAGGAGTGTCAACTCTTTGTCCCCTATGGCTTCATTTGCGCATCCTTCTTACAAGTTGTATCAAGCTCTGCCGGCCCCTATATAATGAGCTCAGTCTCTGCATTAATTGCCACTTAGATCTACTCCTCATTTTGTTCACATCTCTGTCCTCCCCTGTACAGTTATTATTTTTGTGAGTGCTCTGGAAGTCTCCAACCATCTAGCTGCTGTGTAAGTTGAGTATAAGTGTTATTGCATTTTTTCTTGTACTGTATAGCATGGAGTGTTAATTCGTAGGCCTAGTGAGGTTTTTGTGATTCATGTGTTTTAAGTGTCAGCCATTATTGATAATATTTTGTATCTGTAATAATATATCTTGCATTCACTGGGCATTATCCGGTTTTCTCATTTTATCAGGGCTGACTTAGATAAATTTACACTTGCTAATTTCGTGTTAATAGAGGCTATTGCAGGCAGTTAATCATATATTTAACCTGTTTTTTGTCATTACATTATCCTTATGAGTCCTGAATGTTTAGTTGTTAGTTTGAGCATTAAACTTTAACTTGTAATTTTACCTAACTCTTTTGTTTTGAACCTGGAACTTTGCGGGACAGTTTTCTCCGTTCCGTAACAACAGTGTTATGCTTCGATTTAGCCGGGAAAATAATAAACAGTTTCTCAAGCACTTGTGATGGTGGAAGGTCACAGATACTTCATTTTCCCTAATTACGGCTGGCTCGGAGCATTGCCCTGTTCAGAAAGTATTTAACATCACATCAAGGCTATTTTCACTCGATATGTTTGTATTCTCTTCCTTAAATGTGATGTGTTAATACTACTATCATCATTATCGATTTTTTTCATCTTCCTTGTGGTCCAGAACTCACAACTACAATCTTGGTGTAAATGTTTGGCCGCGTGGGGAGGATGGAAAGTGAGAGACTAACTAATTTATATTAGCGACTTACAACTTATACCTCTCTCTTCCACAGAATATGAAAAGTATGTAGTAGAAAGATTAAAATGGACAGTAAAATCGTCTGTCAGTATTTTGATTTAATGGAAAAAACGTCCCCGAAGTGAAGGGACTTAAAGCTTCAAAAAATTTCCAGCTCCAAGAAACTTCTCTCATTCAAACTTTTTCCCCTCAAAAGCTAGAATCGAAATCACGTCCTGCCAATCCACAACCCACACTTCTATCCACTCGGCCACTACCTCCACCACGAAGTTCTGGAGTCATCACGCTATGAGGGGAGAAGAATTTTCCGTTTTTTTTTTTTTTCCTTTTTTTTTTTTTTTTTCTTTTTTTTTTTTGAGACACCCTAGGACTTCTGCCTTTGGTTTGGTGAAGTTGGTTAGATCGGTTTGGACTATGTTATGTTGCTATGTTATGATTAGACACAGTACACTGGATTGGACTGAGTGAGGGATAGGCTGGATTGAATCTAGTCGAGTTAGGTCAAGTTAGGTCATGTTAGGTAAGATTAGGAGAGGTTAGGTCAGGTTAGGTCAGGTCAGGTTAGGTTAAGTTCAGGTTAGGTCAGGTCAGGTTAGGTTAAGTTAGGAGAGGTTAGGTTAGGTTAGGTTAGGTTAGGCTAGGTTAGGTTGGGTTGGGTTAGGTCAGGTTAGGTCAGTTTAGGTTAGGTTAGGTTAGGTCAGGTTAGGTTAGGTCAGGTTAGGTTAGGTCAGGTTAGGTTAGGTCAGGTTAGGTTAGGTCAGGTTAGGGGAGGTGAGATTACGTCGTTAGGATAGCTTAGGTTTGGTTGGGCTGAATGGGACTTAATAAGGCTAAGTCATCTTAGTTTAACTTAGGTTAGATTGGGCCAGCATGTCAGGTCAGGTTAGATCAGAGTTTGCTAAGGTTACGATGATTAGGTTAAGGTTGCTTGGATTAGGTTAGTTTAGATTACATTAGGTAGGGTTAAAAGATGGTGGATTAGCCTTACCATCTTAGAAATCCTCAGACAAGTGTTAGCTAGATTTTCCACACTGGATTCTGGTGTGGGATTATATTTGGTTAGATTTGGTTAGATTAGGTAAGGTTAGAGATTTAGTGGTTGTCTTTATTATCCTGGAGTTCCGTGGACAAGATTGAGTGATACTTTTTTTCATAATGGGATTTGTCGTTGGTTGTAATCGCTATGTTATGCAATGTTATGCTATGCTTTGTTATGTTAGAAATAGCGGTAGATTAGTGATATGCTTCCATACTGGGTTTTACTGTTGCTTGTAACTGTAATGTAGTAGTAGTAGTAGTAGTAGTAGTTGTTCGTTAGGTAGTCTGGCCGAAGAGCCCCGAGTCCCTTAGGAGGGCCATGGCCGAGACCGGGCTTTCCCACAGAGCTCTCAAACAGTGTATGTTGTGTTGCTGGCGTAGGTGATTGTGTGCAATGAAGTCTTCCATAATGTGCTTAATAGTATGGGGTGCTGTGTTGTATCCTGGACAGGCATCAGCGACGGAGTCACCCAGCCTCTTCTGGTAGCTTAAGAGGGCTGGGTGGTGCCCACACCTCAGCCTCGCCAGGTGGACCCTGTTCTCACGAGGAAGATAGGATTCAGAAGGGTGGATGTCAGGAGGCCGTGCATGCAGCTGTGTGTTGTCTTTAAGTGACTGAATGGAGCGGCGAGTGATCCGAGTGTGGATATGCTTCTGGAAGCTGGTCTGAGGTGGGCGAGGGGGGAGAGATGACAGTATTTGTGTATGGTATCGTGTGCTGGGTGTTGTTTTGATGTTCCTTGGTGTGCGTGGATGTGCTGCCATGTACTGTAGTGGATGTTGTGGGTTTGTGGAGGCTGCAGCAAGAAACTGGGTGCCTCTCATGTCTAGGTGATCCTTGACTTTGAGGACTTTGGTTTCTTGATGTAGGTGGTCTGTGGGTGTAGTAGCTGTGCAGCCTGTGATTATTTTTAGGGCCTTGTTCTGTATGGTCTGTAGAGTGTTGTAGTGTGTTTTGGTCAGGTTAGAAGCCCAGGCAGGGCTTGCATAATTCATCACTGAACGTATGTATTGTTTGTATACTGTGGTGGTGGTTTCTTTGTTGTGTCCGAATGTTGTATGGGCAAGTGACCTCAAAGCACTGAGTCTTGGTGTTATTTTATTTTTAATGTTTGTGATGTGTTGCTTAAATGACACTGATGTATTGTATGTTACACCAAGGATTTTGAGTGTGTGTGTGTGGTAGGGGAGTGTTGTTTATGGTGAGGTGTGGGATGTGACTGTGTTCTGCTGTCCAGTTTGTGAGAAGAGTCACTGTAGATTTGGCTGGGGCTATTTTGAGTCTGTTTGTCGTGAACCATTCGTGTAGTGTGTTGAGGTAAGGTTGAATGATGTGTGCAGCTGTGTTTGCGTTTTGGTGCGTACAAGTAAGTGTTATATCATCTGCATAGGAAGCTATGTGTATCTGTGGTGTGTGGGGTGTGGGTAAGTCGTGCATGTATAGGTTAAAGAATGTAAGGGACAAAACAGATTCTTGGGGGACGCCGTTTGTGAAGTTTCTGATGTTAGAACACTGACCGGCAAACGTTACGTGTGCACATCTGCCTGCTATATAGTTTGCCAGCCATCTTTTTGTGTTATTGTGCATGTTTGTGTCGAGTATTTTGTTTGTGAGGTTGTAGCGGGGGATGGCATCAAAAGCTTTGCTAATGTCTAGTGTGATTGGGAGTGTTCTGTGTGGTGGCCTAGCTGAATTCATGCCATCGAAAACTCTCTGTAAGGTCTGTAAGAAGGGTGTTTGTGGAGTGTAGTGGCCTAAAATCATGTTGTGACTGGGCTAGGGGAATGTGAGGTGTGACCAGTTGTAGTACCAGTCGTTCAGTGACTTTAGAGGGGGTGCAGAGGAGTGTGATGGGGCGATGTGAAGAGGGTAACGTGGGGTCTTTGTTGGGTTTAGGGATAGTGATGATACTGCCATGCTTCCAGATGTTGGGTATTATGTTGTGTGAGTAGCTGTAGTTTGATATGATGGTGAGTGCTTGTATGCCTTGTGGTCCTAGGTGTTTAAGGTGAATGTTGCTTATGTTGTCTGGTCCACAAGCAGATGAGTGCTTGAGGTTGTTAATGATGTGCTTCGTCTGGTTGTAAGTGAAAGGTGCATAGTCTGGGTCTGTGGGGAACTGTCTCTTAACGTCGGATGATACGTCGGTCTTCGGGATGGCGGTTTAGATGGCTGACTTGCGAAAAGTGATTGATGAGAGTGTTTGCTTGTTGTTTGTTTGAGGGTATGGTGTCTGTTGTTGTGATGGCAGCGTGTGATTGTGTGGTGTTGCTGTTGGAAAGTGTGATGCCGTTTAGTGTTTTGTAGAGTTTGCTGATGTTTGTTTTGTGGTCAAGTGTTTGGAGGTAATTTTTCCAGTTTAGTGTTTGCTGTTCTGATATTTTATTGTTTATCTGAGTGTTGAGTTCTTGTATTTGTTGTATGGTGTCTTGTGTATGGGGTGTTGGGGAGTGTCGCAGTGTGTCCCGTTGTCTGATGAGGCCTTGAATTTCTGGTGTGAAGTTTCGGTTGTGCCTCTTTCTGTTGCCTCTAGGGATCTGTCTTTTGTCTGCGTTTTGTATGATTGTACTGAAAGTGTGCACAGCGGTGTTGATGTTTGTGATGGGTGTACTGTTTAGTGTTTCGAAATGTTGTTCTGTTTCAGTTACAAAGGCCTCCCAGTTGGCTCTCTTATAATTAGTGTGTGTGTGTTTGTGGCCAGCTGGGGTGATTCTGGTTTTGGTAGTGATGATGATTGGGAGGTGATCAGAACCTAGGGTTTTGACCACTCTCCATGATGTAGTGGGGGCGAGGTTTGGGGTGCAGAAGGTGATGTTTGGAGATGATGGGAGGAAGAGGGCTTGGTGTGGGATATGGGTATGTTGGTCTAGACTGTTTAGTATGAAAAGATGATCTGTCTGGGATTGTAGTACCAGTCCTCTGTCTGTGTCAGGGTTGTTGACATGCCAGGCCGACGACTTGGCGTTGAAATCACCACCCAGGATGATGTTGGGTATGTTAGTGATGTGGTGTATCTGTGGAGAATAATTGTGTGGTATTGTCGGGGACGATTGGGGGGGAATGTATATGTTAGCGATTGTTATGTGTGATTTGTTACCAGTGCGTATTTTAATTGATTGTATTTCTGTTGTGGTGTCATGTGGGGGGAGAAGTGACTTTTTGTGTGCACTGGTATTTGCAAAGTTGATGGATTTGTGTACCAGGGTTTATGCGTGCTACTCTGTGCTGTTATGCAACGTTGTTATGCCATGCTATCCTATGCTATGTTATGCTATGCTATTTTCGATTTAGTGATGGACAAGTGCTCGTGGGCCTTTCGGGTCCCTCACACTTGCTCCTGCAGGGGGCTCTCGCGTTTATGTGCTGTTCTAGAGTAACGTTGTCACTTGTTTTTTTTTACAGCTAACCAACTGATCGTGTTATATGCAGCTTCGGGAATGGAACCCAAGTTGTCCGAACGCAAGTCCGAAGTACACACACAGACACACGGCTACTGCTACAGTTTATGTCAGTTCTACCTCTGGGCAAAAAATTCTACGGAGGTCTTATACCGGGCTTCGGGAGCAGCGTTTTTTTTTTTGGTCAAAATGTGATCGCTCATTAAATGTAGTAAAATGTTTTCTGTCGTGATGAGACCAAGTTTTTTCACATCACCGAATTTTTTGAGATTTTTGTACCAATTTTGGTGCGATTTGAATGTGTAGTTTCGGCTCCCCAAAACACACACACACACACACACACACACACACACACACACACACACACACACACACACACACACACACACACGGCTACTGCTATAGTATATTACATTAGTGATATTCCTCCATTCTGGGCTTTGTCGCCGGTTTATAATCGCAATGTTATGCTATGTTATGTTATCCAGTGTTACTTTATGCTATGCTATGCTATGTTATGTTAGATTTAGCGACAGATTAGTGATATTCGTGAAGGACCCAAAGGCTCGTGGCCTTTGATTCCTTCTTCCTAGCATGAAAAAAAATCTTCCATACTGGGCTTTGTCACTGGGGAGTAATCGTTATGTTATGCGATGCTACTCAGTGCTATGCTATGTTATGCAGTGTTACTTTATGCTTTGTTATGCAATGCTATGTTATGCCATGTTACTTTATGCTAGGTTATGCAATGTTATATTATGCTATCTTACTTTATGCTATGTCATGCAATACTTTATTATGTTATCTTACTTTATGCAAAGTTATGCAATGCTACTCTATGCTATGTTATGGTATGTTAAGTCACGCTGCGTTACTTTATGCCATGTTCTGTTGACCAATGTTACTCTATGCTATGTTATCCAATGATACCTTAATATGCTATGTTATGTTATTTTATGCTATGTTATGTTAAATTTAGTGATAGTGATATTCCTCCATACTGGGCTTAGTCGCTGGGTAGTAATCGTTAAGGGAGACCAAAACGCCCAGTACCCCTTCTAGTGGAGCAGGGCTGTCGCATTGACTTGATTTAGTGCAATGTAACTTCCACTCCGGCTCAGCGGCACACACACACACACACACACACACACACACACACACACACACACACACACACACACACACACACACACACACTTTTACCTAAAAAACGCCACCCACATCCACACACACAAATACACGATACCAACACACACACACACACACACACACACACACACACACACACACACACACACACACATTCCCTCTCTCTCCTGTACCTAAAAAAACGCCAACCATATCCACACACACAAGTACACGATACCAACACACACACACACACACACACACACACACACACACACACACACACACACACACACACACACACACATTCACTCTCTCTGCTGTCCCTAAAAAACGCCACCCAATCCACACACACACACACACACACATATATTCACTCTCTCTCCTTTACCTAAAATACGCTACCCATATCTACACACATAAGTACACGATACCAACACACACACACACACACACACACACACACACACACACACACATTCACTCTCTCTCCTTTACCTAAAACACGCTACCCATATCTACACACATAAGTACACGACACCAACACACACACACACACACACACACACACACACACACACACACACACAGAGTAGCCATTGTACTGAACTCGGTAAACTTTATGGATATTGCAATTCGAATATCAGTGTTGCCAGAGGATTCCGTGGTCTTCAATGATGAGTGGATGTGTGGCCCATTTTTGCTAGGCACTTTGGTGACAGTTCTCTAGATTTTTTTTTTTTTTTTTTACTTACCTGTTGCTGCATCTGTATCCCTTCAGTTATATGCATGAGTGGGAAAGATGGTTAGGGTGATGATGATGATGGTGATGATGATGATGATGATGATGATGATGATGATGATGATGATGATGACCACTGGTGTTACTGATATTTTTGCCCTAACTATAATTCGTTCCAGTTAATAATCAACACTCAGTCACACCCGACACCCCTCCACGCCTGCCCTAACCACACCTGACCCCCTTCCACACCTGCCCTAACCACACCTGACCCCCTTCCACACCTGCCCTAACCACACCTGACACCCTTCCACACCTGCCCTAACCACACCTGACACCCTTCCACACCTGCCCTAACCACACCTGACACCCTTCCACACCTGCCCTAACCACACCTGACACCCTTCCACACCTGCCCTAACTACATCTGACACCCTTCCACACCTGCCCTAACCACACCTGACACTCCTCCACACTTGCCCTACTCCCTCCCTCAAGCTCCATCACATATGACTATTATCCACATCAAATTGAAGTTTTTGTTGCAGGTGATCATGCTAGACTAATTAAATATGGACAGGTGAGGGCAGGTGTAGGTTGTGGCCACGTGAAAATCTGACCTGGAATTATACACACACACACACACACACACACCACTACACTTGTTCAACCCTCCATTATATCACACACACACACACACACACACACACACACACACACACACACAGACCACTACACTTGTTCAACCCTCTATGATATCACACACACACACACACAGACCACTACACTTGTTCAACCCTCTATGATATCACACACACACACACACACACACACACACACACACACTACACTCGTTTCTCACTCCAGTAAATTAACCTCTCTCTCTCTCTCTCTCTTACACACACACACACACACACACACACCACTACACTCATTCCTCACTTCGTAAATCATCACTTGACACACACTGTTGTCCTGAAGGCAGCAAGACCGATCCTAGACTGGGATAGGAAACATTTTGATTTATGATTTTGTGACAGTTTGCTGATATTCCCCCCCTTTCTCTCTCTCTCTCTCTCTCTCTCTCTCTCTCTCTCTCTCTCTCTCACACACACACACACACACACACACACACACACACACACACACACACGGCGTAGTGTGCCACAAATCTTGAAGTCCTTCAAAACGATGACGACATCTTTAAGCAATTTATTCTTGCTACGTACAGACGATTATATACGTGAGAGAGAGAGAATGTGTGTGTGTGTGTGTGTGTGTGTGTGTGTGTGTGTGTGTGTGGAGAGTCACTGACAGAACTGAGACGATGATACAAAAGTTCTTTGATTCCACTCCGCCGAGAAGTGCTATATGAGGAGGATAGTATTTAGTCGAAAAGTTTATCCAAAAGTCATGAAAAACCATCCATAAATAAAGGGAGTATTGCAGACACGACTTTTGACTGAAGAGGTTAAATTTTTGTCTCTGTCCATCTTTCTTCATTATCTCAAGTTTCATCTCCGGTCGATCTTTGGGTGGTGTTGTAAGCGTCCAAGTGATTATAAGACTATGCGTAGCCTCCTTACCGATTTATTTCTGATTCTACCACGTAACTATATTCCTGCGTGTTATTCACTCGAACTGTGTCGATATCGAAAAGACATAACAAGCAAACCAGGTGATATTAACGAGTAGTTTGGGAAATACATCGCTAAGGAAGAGGTGTAAGGAAGCCTCCTTACCCGACGAGAATACAGGCACATGAATATTGGTGTTCTTTAGGGTTCTGTCCTCCCTCCCTCTCTCTCTCTCTCTCTCTCTCTCTCTCCCTCATCAGTGACCTACGCTAGCACTACTCACTCGCTGATGACAAACTCCAACGTTTACTTTTTCACTCGTCTCTCACAGCGTCCATCGCAACAGTCGCCACGACAGTCATGGAGCGAGAGTACGGCGCACCTGACTTCTGATTACACACATTTTACCTGCCTGGGGAAAACGAATCATTGTTGTTTTCAAGGCTTAAAAAAAAAAAACTCAATTCCTCCGTCTTTTAGCTGGTCGCAGACTTATACAATACTCCCCCTTATCATTAACAAGCATACACCTTCATGCTTAATCATCTCGCCGTATCCTTGTTGTATTCAGATCAATCTAGGTGTAATCACATTTCTACTCTTGAAAAAACAGCATCGAAGAAGTTGGCTGAGATATATTTAACCCTGCTGAGATTTTGACTTTGAAAGGAGAATTTGGAATACACTTTTTACGTGTGTGGGAGAACAGCACATACGATAGTTCTGAAGAGATAAGTGTCAGAAAGAATGTACGTTGTGTGTGTGTGTGTGTGTGTGTGTGTGTGTGTGTGTGTGTGTGTGTGTGTGTGTGTGTGTAAGGAGTCTCTGAAAGAAAGGAGAGTTGATGAGATAAGAAGCCTTTGATTCCACTCTGTTTGAAAGTGCTGTAGGAGAGAGAGAGAGAGAGAGAGAGAGAGAGAGAGAGAGAGAGAGAAAGGAGAGTCGGTGAGATGAGAAGCCTTTGATTCCACTTTGTTTAAAAGTGCTGTATGAGAAGATGAGAGAGAGAGAGAGAGACACACACACACACACACACACACACACACACACACACACACACACACACACACACACACACACACACACACACACAGCCAAAATGCACAGTAATCATTTTTACGACTACACAAACGACAAGGCAGTTACATCGTCCCCGTACCAGACTAACGACAGGTAACACAAACTACCTTCTAACACGTATCTCTAACTATACCCCTCTTACTCTAACCTGGCCTAAAATTGTCACCTTCCCATCATGAATGCTGAGCAGCAGCAGCAGATTAACACTAGAATATGACGCTAGTCAGGAAGAAGTGCTGTGGAAAGGAAGCAGAAACATAATATTACGGGGTCTCTAACTATACCCCTTTCATTCTAACTTGGCCTAAAATTGCCACCTCCCCATCTTGAATGCTGAGATGTAGCAGTAGATTAACACTAGAATACGATGCTAGTCGGGAAGAGGTGCTGTGCATCTCATTCCACTGAGCTACGTGGAATGAGATGCAAAAGACGATAATCTTGGCCATGCTAAGCTGGAAGGCGAATAGTATCTTCCCTAATACTATTTTTTTCTTGTTTTTTACCCATAGCTAGCCATGGTTTTATAAAGGGACGGAAAAGTAATTATTTTGCACATTAAACCTTAACACCGTCTCCTGTGCTGCTGATGCAATCCATGTCGATTTAAATACACATGGAAATAATTAACAAAAGAACAAGAAGGTGTGGTACAAAAATGAATCGGTACGGAAGAGGCGTTACGATCATGGTTCTATTTTAGTGCTTCATGGTGTCACTACTTTGTTACAATTCGTTACTGTTCTTAATCTTACTGTCTCTGTCACACCACACAACACCACGCCACACCACAACGAACCACAGTATATCACACCACATCATACCACATCGCACCATATAAAAACACACCACACTCACCACACATCGCTATTTTTTCTACCCTAAGACACTGCTATGGTTCATGATATTATTTTGCCTTTCTAGTTCACACCATACCACACACCACACCACATCACATCACATCACATCACACCACACCACACCATACCATACTGCTGTCTCCCTACTTGATACACCACATCTCATTACGCCTCACTGTAATAAGCTACACTTTGTTGCACTACAGTTCATTACACTACGATACACTACCCTACACTACACTACACACCATCACACCACACTACCCTACCCTACCTTACCCTACCCCATTACACCACACTTACGCTGCCTTACTCTTCCCTACCCTATCCTACTTTACCCTACCTTACCCTACCCCATTACACCACACTGCCCTACCCTACCCTACCCTACCCTACCCCATTACACCACACTACCTTCCCTTACCCTGCCCTACCCAACACTATCTTACACTACCCTACCCTACCCTACCTAATCCTACCCTACCCTACCCTACACTTCCCTACGCTACCCTATCCAATATTACCTTTCCCTACTCTACCCTACCCTATACTGACCAAACTGGCATTACGGTACTTAACCACAGATGCTTCCATATCACTCCTCCATCTCTACACTCTAGTTTATCTGCTCTGCCACACCACACCACACCACACCACACTGCAGAAATAAAGCACATGACCACCATTGTTTTAGTTTATAATGTTTTGGCTTCGTTATACCAGCTACATCCGCTATACCACTACACCACACAACACCACACCACACCACACTTTTAAATTAATACCACAACACATCCCACCACATACCAAGCCGCTAAACGTGCCACCTCACACTACACTACACCACACCACACTTTCCTTAACACCACACTCCGCCACACACCACACCACACCACACCACACCACACGCAAGGCACTCATTATTCCAGGTGAGCTTAGAGTTACCTGGGGAATTAAAGTCATGAGTCTTGCCTCCAACCTGTCAGTGGGCATTAGACGTCACGATTAACATTACTGCTTTATCTTATTATCTTTATTGGGTATTATTAGATGGGCATTTATCAGTGGGTTCTTCATTTGTGACTAAACCATTATACCACACCACACCACACCACACCATACCCACAGCTTTACATCTCCACACACTCACAGCACCACACACCATCATTCCACACCACATCACACCACACCACACCCACAGCTCTACCTCTCCACACCATAAACAACCGCACACCATCATACCACACCACACCACACCACACCAACAGCTCTACCTCTTCACACTCTCACACCACCACACACCATCATACCACACCACACCACACCACACCAACAGCTCTACCTCTTCACACCATCACACCACTACGCATTATTAGACACCGTCACATCTACGTTCTACTGTTCCACTCCATCCCCAATACATCACACAGCACCACACCACACCACCACACTGTTCCTGCACAAAGACAGCAAAGCACACCGTATCAACCACCAGACCACACTGTTCCCACGAAATCAAACGCACCATAACATACCATACAACACCACACCACACCACACCACACCATATAACACCACATTACACACCATCAAATCATACCACACCACACCACACCACACACAACAAAACATAACACACCAAACCACACCACACCACACCACACACAACACAACATAACACACCAAACCACACCACACCACACCAACCAACACAGCTCCACACCACCAGTCATATTACATTACATCACACACAACACCACATAACACACCACACACAACACCACACCACATCACACACCACACCACACCACACCATTACACCGTCACACCAGCACATACGACACTCTCATTACTCGGGATGAATTTAAAATGAATGTTAGAAAATTTTTACGAAGAAGTCTTAACAATGCAGTTTTTGTCATGAATTATTTTTGTGCTACATTTTTCCAATAATAATTCACAATATACTTGATCTGGCTTCATCTAACGGAACAGGGCCACTGATAAAGCTTGATTTCAAAGTTGTGGTTGCGTTTGTAATGAGGTAGGAATGAGTCTCCTTGGTTACTAGTTAAACTTTATCTTCCTGTATATCCGGCCATCAAGGGAGCTCAAAAGGGTTGCCGATCTCTCTCAGAAGAATATAAATCAATATAGTTTGGTTGTTAAGTATTTAGTAAAAAAAAAAACAAACAAAGGATTTTATAGGAATTTTAGGTCATAAATTTACAGTGTGACTGATAAAAGTTCCTCTGTTTAAATTATCTATCTACCCGTATCTATATTTCTTTCTCTCTCTCTCTCTCTCTCTCTCTCTCTCTCTCTTGTATATATCTATCCGTCCATATCTATGTATCTGTCTATCTATCTATCTATTCATCTAGTGCCTATCTGTTAAACTATCGAAACGATTTATCTGTTTAATCTTTCTACCTACCCATCTGTCTGTCCATCAATCCATCCATCCATCTATCTGTCTGTCTGTCTATCTGTCTATCTATCCATTCATCCATCTATCCACATATCCATCCATCCAATCATCTATCTATCTACCTATCTATCTATCCATCCATCCATCTATCTATCGATATATCAATCTACCCATCCATCCATCCATCCATTCATCCACCCATTCATCCATCTATCTATCTGTCTATCTATCTGTCTATCTATCCATTTATCCATCCATCCATCCATCCATCCATCTACCTACCTACCTATCTGACGCAAATCTTACTCTCAATAAATTATAAAAAGTACGGAACACTATCATCATCACATCACCTTGCTTCCTACCGGCCCGTGTCATCAGAAATTACCGTACGATCGCCATTACATAATTACCTGTATCAATACGGGCCAGTACCAGGTAGACATCCATCCTTGTTATCGTTATCAGTGACGTACAGTATAATTGATGATGTTGATGGTGATGATGATTGATGATGGCAATGATGATGATGATGGATGATGGTGATGGATGACTGATGACTGACGACTGGTGGTGGTGGTGGTGGTGGTGGTGGTGGTGAGGACGGGTTAACGGACGAGCGAACGGACGGGCAAAAGGGTGGGTGAACTGGCGGGCGAACAGGCGGCGAACGGGTGGGTGAATGGGCGGGTGGACCGACGTGCGACGGGAGAGTATGAAGGACGAGTGAACAGACGGGTGAACGGGCAGGTGAACGAACAAGCGAACGGATGGATGAATGGGCAGATGAAGGAAGGGGTGAACTGACGGGTGAACAAGAGGGTGAACAGGCGGGCGAAAGGGTGAGCGAATGAACAGGTGAACGGGCGGGTGAACGGACGGGTGAAATGGCGCGTGAACGGGCACGCGAACGGACGGGTGAACGGATGGTTGAACGTGCGTGTAAACAGAGGGGTGAATGGGCGGGGGAAAAGACAGGTGAATGGGCAGGCGAACGGATGGGTGAAGGGATATGTAAAGGGATAGGTGAAGGGACGGGTGAATGGGTGGATGAACGGGCGCGTGAGTGAGCGGGTGAACGGACAAGTGAACGGACTGGCGAATGGATGGGTGAACGGATGGATGAACGGACGGGTGAAGGGTCAGGCGAAGGGAGAGGTTAAGTGATGGATGAACAGATGGGTAAACGGACAGGTGAATACACGGGTGAACGGACGGCTGAACAGACGGGCGAATGGTATGGTGAACGAAGCAGTGAAGGGACGTGGGAATTGATGGAAGAACGGATGGGTGAACGGAGGAGTAAAGGGATGGGTGAAGGGATGGGTGAAGGGATGGGTTATCGGATGGGTGAATGGGCGGGTGATGAGACGGGTGAAGGGACAGGCGAAGGGACGAGCGAACAGGTGGGCGAAGGGACGGGCGAACAGGTGGGCGAAGGGACGGGCGAACAGGTGGGCGAAGGGACGGGCGAACAGGTGGGCGAAGGGACGGGCGAACAGGTGGGCGAAGGGACGGGCGAACAGGTAGTCGAAGGGACGGGCGAACAGGTAGGCGAAGGGACGGGCGAACAGGTGGGCGAAGGGACGGGCGAACAGGTGGGCGAAGGGACGGGCGAACAGGTGGGCGAAGGGACGGGCGAACAGGTGGGCGAAGGGACGGGCGAACAGGTGGGCGAAGGGACGGGCGAACAGGTGGGCGAACGAGTGGGAGAATGAGTGGGAGGGGAAACAGGCGCACGCAAACACACACAGATAGATAGACAGAGAGAGAGACAGACAGACAGACAGATAGATAGACAGATAGACAGTTTATTGATCCCAGTTTACAAGGGTTGGAATGCAGAAAGGAATAGAAAACAACAAACACCTCATAACATTTCATGATCACACACACACACACACACACACACACACACACACACACACACACGAAGGCAATCATGAAGAGAGGCAGGTAGACAAGGGACAGGTAGGCAGATAGACAGTGTGTTTGGAGGCTGTCAGCTCCCAGTGATCATCAGCTGCCTAACCTTGTCTCCCCTGTTTCACCCTCCATTTCTGTGCCTCACCCTGCCTTCCCTCCTCCACCCTGCCATCGCCTTACTTGACCCTGCCTCACCCTGCACTTCTCTCCTTCACCCTGTCATCATCTACCTGACCCTCTCTCACCCTACCCCGTCCGATTTTACCTTTCTATCTCACTCTACTTTCATTCTCCTGCCTTACCCTGCTTCGCCTTACTTATCTACCTCACTCTGCCTCATTCACCCTTGTCTCACCCTCTCTCATCATTCTACCCTGCCTCACCCTGCCATCTTCTCATCCTGACTCTGCCTCCCCTCAGTCTACTGCTCCCTTCCTTCCCTCCCTTGCCTCACCCTGCCTTACCAAGTCTATTCTGCGTCACTCTGTTTCCCCTGTCAGTCTTTCCCTGCTACACCCTCCCTCTCTTTCACCCTGCCTCTCCTGCTTACCTACTTCACCCTCTATTCCCTCCCTTTCCACACCCTGCATAACTACTGTATGTCTGTCCTGTTTCACCCTGCCTCCCCTGCCACACCCTCCCCCTGCCTCACCCATCCTGCCTACACATTTTTCTCCCTCCTGCCTCACCCTGTACACCCTGCCTCCCCCTAACAATATTCAGAGTCCACCCAGTGTCCAAGCGGTGGCCGAGGGGTTGGCCTGGCAAGTTATGGCGCTGTCGGCTCGTTAGCGTCACGGTTGGAATCCTGGTGCGGGCAGCTGGCGCCACTCGACTCCCTGGCCCTAGTGCAAGTGGCTTTGCTAATGCCCTAACACCTATTCCTAAGCTATTTATTATTACTTAAGGTATTTATTCTTCCTAAGCTACTCCTTATTCCTCAGATATATATTATTCCTAAGCTATTTATTTCGCACGTAACACCACAACATTCTCTTGTATGATGTTTGTGTAGTTTTAATACCGATGAAGTTTACGGCAATAATAAACAAAAGGATAATGAGGTGTAATATACAAAATAATTCGCTAAGGAAAAGGTGTTTGAAGTCTCGAAAGCCACTGCGGGTTGGTAGGTAAAATGAATACCTGAGTAACACCTGGGGCAGGTACCTGTGGTAACCTGGATGATGTAATGGTCTTATATTTAAAGGGTACTGGGTAAATAATCCATCACAGGCTCAAAGGCTTAAGTTATGGAAGTGAGCACTGTGGTTAAGTGCCATATGCGTCAGTCCCATTTTTATATGCAAAAGCTGCCTCTCCTTTTCAACCTCACTTTCCTCTCCTCTGCCTTATCCTGCCTCTCCTCTCCTGCCTCACACTGCATCACCTCTCTTGCCTTACCCACTGCCTCACTTCTGTCTCACCCTGCCTTATCTCTCATTCCTTGTTCTTCTCTCACATTCTGCCCTCCTGCCTTACCCTCACTATCATTATTCTCTCTCTCTCTCTCTCTCTCTCTCTCCTATAAACACCCGTCTCCTTCACTCCATTCTCACGTCTATCACTCTGTCCCCCTTTTCCTCTTTTAACTATCTCTATCCCTCTTCAGCCTCCTCTCTCTCTCTCTCTCTCTCTCTCTCTCTCTCTCTCTCTCTCTCTCTCTCTCTCCATTTAATCACTAAAATAAATCACGTAAAATTAATTGACAGTCTACGAGGGACATCTCGATGGGGGAGAGTGATGGTCAGAATTATTCTTCTCTAATGCAGACCAAGTACGAATGGGGAAGGTGTGTTTGGTATGTGAGCATTGTTTTCTGGACGTGTTTTATCGGCAATGTTTGTGTGTCAGCGTCTGCGTATGTTAATCAGCTAAACAGAGAATTAAAATTGTAATTATATTTTCCACTCTTGTATACTTGTTTCCCTTTTTAATCGTTCACTTCGAGCTGGTGGACAGCTGAATGCACGGGTGAACGGACAGATGAACAGACGGGCGAATGGAGTGGTGAACGAAGTAGTGAAGGGACGTGGGAATTGATGGAAGAACGGATGGGTTGCTATGGCGTGCTGGTGCCAGAAGGGGTAGAAGGGGGTACAAGCGACACACACCAATTCCCCGGCATTGATATCGCCACCTGACAATGTTTACGGCTGAATAATGCAATAGCCGCACTGTTGACGTGGCGCTGCAACCCCACCGCAATATTGCAATGTGTTTAGTGATACTTTGCCTTGACATGGATGGATTATGCAATGTTGATGCTGTATTTGTCAAGATGAGGCCAGTTTTTAGTTCAAAGTCGGGTTGAAACGGCTGTCTATGGTTGGTACTGTTGTCGGTGAAGGAAGCTCCCTAGCGAGAGAGAGAGAGAGAGAGAGAGAGAGAGAGAGAGAGAGAGAGAGAGAGAGCGCACAAACACACCCACACCCACACACACACACACACACACACACTCACTACCTCTCTCTCTCTCTCTCTCTCTCTCTCTCTGACACACACACACACACACACACACACACACACACACACACACACACACACACACTACCATTTGCTGTCTCATTCTTCCACCCAGCATCATTTCTTCTGTTTGTCTGTCTGCCTAATATTTCTCACCTCCAACCTTATTAATTTTCTCTCTCTCTCTCTCTCTCTCTCATATATTCCTTCTCCCACGCAATCCTTCCTCCATCTGAGTGTCCTCCCTTGCAATTTACTCTCCCTCGCATATCTATCCTTAATCTCTCTCTCTCTCACACACACACACACACACACACACACACCAGGCCCAACATTGTCACTGTCGCCTACACATAAGTCATGGAACAGTTCTAAAATATTTGTCATGAAATGCAACGGAAACAAGAAGACATTTATACCGCTTAATGCACCTTTGGAAAGAGTCTGGGTTTTTATGCTTACTTTTACTGCTAACCTGGTTTATGTAAGACTTGTCCTTCTTCTGAGTGTCCACAGAGGGAGAACTGGAGAGAGGTGACAAAACCGCCTCCAGAAGAAGATGAAGAAGGAGGAGGAGGAGGAGGAGGAGGAGGAAAAAAGAAGAAAGAAAAGAAGAAAAAGATGATGATGATGATGATGATGATGATGATGAGGAGGAGGAGGAGGAGGAGGAGGAGGTGGAGGAGAAGAAGATGAACAAAAGAAGAGCAGAAGAAGAAGAAGAAGAACAAAACATGAAGAAGAAGAAGAACAAAAGATGAAGAAGAAGGGAAAGAGGAAGAAAAAGAAGAGAAAGAAAAAGAATGAGAATAAGAATAAGAATAGGAAGGTATATCAAAAGCCTCAGGTGAGAACAAATTTTCCACAGGTAAACATAATCATCTGTGACTGGCAAGAAAAACGTAAAAAAAAAAAAAAAAGGCATTAGATAGAAAAATTAATTAAACTCCTTCAGTGATAGACTTCCAAGTAAAAAAAGTCAACTATAGTCCTTTCACCTTAACTTGGTCCAGATTTTTGTCCCTTTGCAGCTTATTTCACGTAGCTCTGAGGCATGACAATACTGTGGCTCTACATGCTTTTCATAACACTTCTTCGTGACTAGGATCATATTCCACTGTTAATTCCTTCTTACAACTCAGTATTCAGGATGGAGAGAGAGAGAGAGAGAGAGAGAGAGAGAGAGAGAGAATCAGTTTTAGGTCGTTAGTTTTATAAAAATTATGATTCAATGACGTGACCTTATGCTGACATCTCCACTACTTGGACTGAACTTTTTGGACAAAAGTGAAGATAAAGCCAAGATGAAATCAAGATAAAGCTAAGAAGTCAACGTGAAGTCAAGATGAAGTCATGGTGAAGTCATAATGTGAAAGTAAAGATGAAGTCAAGATGAAGTCAAGATGAATTCAAGATAAGGTAAAAATGAAATAAAGATAATTTAAAGATGAAGTCCAGATAAAGCCACGTGAAATCAAACATCTTGATATGAGGGAGAAGGAGTAATGAAATGAACTGATAAGAGAATGATAAAGAACGAAAGAAAAGAAAAGTGGACGAAGTGGAAGGGAACATGAAAAATTAAGAGACAATGAGAAAAGAGGAGTTAAGAAGAGAAAGACAAGTGAGCTAAAAGGAAGAAGGAAAAAGTGAGCGAAAAGGAAAGGAAAAGGACGAAGATAAGAGGAAATACGAGGCAGGATGACGAAAAAGGGAGGCACTAAAAGAAATAAAAAGAGGAAAGACAAGACGAAGAATTGTGAGAAGGATGAAGGAAAGATGATAGCTGAGTGAAGCCATGTGGAGCTGAAAAACGGTGAGACAGAGTTACACAGAGTTACATAGATACACAGACCACACAGACCTTACGGTCCCATCGAGGCGGTCCGGCCTTAACACTAATACAGTGCTATAGTTATAGTAGCAGGAGAAAAGAATAGCACAGAAGGCTCTCTCCCCCACCCTCCAGACCCTCCGGCATTTGCCGTACAGGAAACGAGAGAGGAAGTAATACCTTGCAGGAATGAAAAACCTGAAGGAATTTTATAGGATCGGCAGAAAGTAGAATAATATGGAAAAGGAAAATTTGGGCATACAACCACATACTTACTCTACGCAAGCAATTTTTTTTATTGTTTATATATATAAAGATGAATAGAATGTTTATCTATTATATATACCCTAAAATACTGTCTGTGTCTAATAGACAGATGAATGTAGACACGAATATGCAATAATTGCTCCATCCTAACTAAACGATACCAATTGCGTCGAGATACATGTCCAGTCTCTTTTAAAATATATTTATGGTACCACTTTCAATCACATTCCCAGGGAGTTTATTCCATTCGCTTACAACAGAGTAAGTAAAGAAGTTTTTGGTTGTATCAAGATTAGCCCTCCTTGCTTGCATGGAGAGAGAGAGAGAGAGAGAGAGAGAGAGAGAGAGAGAGAGAGAGAGAGAGAGAGAGAGAGAGAGAGAGAGATCCAGAACTAACGAAATACAAAAGAGAGAAAAAAAGGTTGCGAACGGAAAGAAGTGAGCGATAGAAAAAGAGAGACAAATGATAACGAAGAAAGACAGTGAAAAAAAGTGAGAGAAAGTAATTGACAGGAAAAGGGAGAGGACGACACATAGAAAACTGACGAGAAAAACAACGTATAATGAGACACCAAACGAGAGAGAGAGAGAGAGAGAGAGAGAGAGAGAGAGAGAAACTTCAATTAAACTCTACTTAACACGACCGAAAATCCTGATCTGTGTCGTCCAGAAAGCATTTTATGGTTTTAGAGAGAGAGAGAGAGAGAGAGAGAGAGGAAGCCAAAAAGATACAGAAAAAAAAGAATCGTAAAATAAACAAAAAATAAAATACAAAGGCAATCCAGAAGATACAGAAAATGGATAAAGAAAATGGGGTCCGGGACAGCAGGCATAACTAAACCAAACTATCAGCCTCTTTGGACATCTAGGTACGATTTTCTGCTAAACTGGGTAGGGGCTCCGTTCCCTGACTCCCTCCCTGTGTGTGTGTGTGTGTGTGTGTGTGTGTGTGTGTGTGTGTGTGTGTGTGTGTGTGTGTGTGTGTGTGTGTGTGTGTGTGTGTGTGTGTGTGTGTGTGTGTGTGTGTGTGTGTGTGTGTGTGTGTGTGTGTGTGTGTGTGTGTGTGTGTGTGCCAGTTAAAGTAATAAGGTTTTTGTGCGACATAAAGTAGATAATGATAATAGTCCGTGTTCTGTAGCCTCTCTCTCTCTCTCTCTCTCTCTCTCTCTCTCTCTCTTGGGTCTTTTCTTCGATCCAGTTGTGCATTATCAAACCTCCCATTATTAAACTTTCTCTCTCTCTCTCTCTCTCTCTCTCTCTCTCCTTTTCATAACAGCAAAGATCAAATCACAATCATTGAGTTTCCGACCCAAAATTATGATGTGCTATCTCACTCCTCCACATTTCCACAAGCAGGGAGTTAGGTGGGTTAGGTTAGGTTTGGTTAGGTTAGGTTAGGTTAGGTTTGGTTAGGTTAGGTTAGGTTTGATTACGTTAGGTTAGGTTAGGTTTGGTTAGGTTAGGTTAGGTTAGGTTAGGTTAGGTTAGGTTGGGTTAGGTTAGGTTAAGTTAGGCTACGTTACGCCATACAAAGGAAGGTTGGGAAGGATTGGCTGAGAGACGTTAGGTGAGGTTAGGTGAGATCAGGGAAGGTCACGTAAAGTTAGATTAAGGTAGGTCAGGGAAGGTTAGGTAAAGGTAAGTTAATTAGAATAATGATGGGAAAGGTTAGGTAAAGGTAAATTAATTAATAAATGATGGGAAAGGTGAGGTAAAGGTAAATTAATTAATAAATGATGGGAAAGGTGAGGTAGAGGTAAGTTAATTAATAAATGATGGGAAAGGTTAGGTAAGTTAATTAATAAACGATGGGAAAGGTTAGGTAAAGGTAAGTTAATTAATAAATGATGGGAAAGGTTAGGTAAAGGTAGGTTAATTAATAAATGATGGAAAATGTTAGGTTACTTGAAGGGAAAGCTTGAAAAACGGGACATGTTGGTGATGAAAATGTTTACCAAAAATATAAACAAATACGATAGGAGACAAATACGTAAAATATATATATACATATATATATATATATATATATATATATATATATATATATATATATATATATATATATATATATATATATATGTATGTATGTATACCGGTACTTAAGAGACAAATGATTAACTGATATATTAAATTCCTGTCAGTAAACTCTAGACGTGAATTAAAATGAGAATATGCCAGTGACTGGGATTAAAGACATTGCAAGATAATGAAGGCTGCAGTTCATGAGAGAGGGAGGTGAAAAAGGACATGAAATTGCCTGTGTATAATCAGAGAGAGAGAGAGAGAGAGAGAGAAAGTAAGTGTGGGAGGTAGAACTAGTAATGAAACTAAATAGCGTAAAAATGGGGATAGAGGAAAGGCAAGGATGTGAGAGAGAGAGAGAGAGAGAGAGAGAGAGAGAGAGAGAGAGAGAGAGAGAGAGAGAGAGAGAGAGAGAGAGAGAGATGAGTATCCAATCAGTATGTCTTTATTTTGCCAGGTAAACTGGAATTTTGAGTTTAACAAAATCCCTAAAACGTAACGCCCCACAAAAAATAAATAAATAAAAGGAAATTGAGAAATATTATGTTAGGAGTCCGACAGTGATGAAAAAGATAAAATAATTCTTGGAGGGGGGAACAGAGGAGAGTAGAGGATATCATCAGTACAATCCAAAAGCATAAATGGATGTGGGCAGGTCACGTCCTTCGTAGAACAGATAACAGATGGACAACCAGGGTAACTGAGTGGCAGCCCAGAGATGGAGTGAGAGGAAGAGGCAGACAGAGAACAAGATAAGAGATGGAGTGAGAGGAAGAGGTTGACAGAGGACGAGATGGTGAGAGGAAATTCGGATATTTGCTGGGAATGGATGGAACAGGCTAACATGCAATAGGTCAGAAAGAAGAACGACGGGAGGGACCGTCTTGCAGTAAACGGTTTCAGGATGTTGGTGATGATGATGACGAGGAGAAGAAGGAGGATAATGATGTGGGAAATACCGTCCTACAGTAGACGTTTTCAGTTTGTTGTTGTTGTTGAAGACTGATAATTATTATTATTATCATTATTAATACCAGTTTAACATCGACATATCCTAAGGTAGGTAACAATGCCGACAAAACATAATACGAATATCACACAAGACAACATTAACACAGAAACAGGCAAAATAATTCGCCAAGGAAGAGGTGTTACGGTGTCTCCACACCAATAAAAATTCGACTCACTCTTTGGATATGCTAACACCAAGTACTTAAAAATTGGTAATGACTTTTTTTTGCTTGTAAGAGCAAAAATGGCCACGACTGAAAAGACGACGAGATCATTTGGGGAAGACCATGTATGAAAGTCCAATGTCATTTCTACTAAAAGGGGAGGTGTGTATGTATCGGCACACACACACACACACACACACACACACACACACACACACACACACACACACAGACCTAAGTGTCCATTAGACGGCTAGAGCTGGTGGTGAAGGCTTGTGTGGATGGTTTCGTTATTTCTCACGTGTGTGTGTGTGTGTGTGTGTGTGTGTGTGTGTGTGTGTGTGTGTGTGTGTGTGTGTGTGTGTGTGAGAGAGAGAGAGAGAGAGAGAGAGAGAGAGAGAGAGAGAGAGAGAGAGAGAGAGAGAGAGAGTCAACATATAGGTCTTACACTGATGATGATGATGATGATGACGATGATGATGATGATGATGATGAGGAGGAGGAGGAGGAGGAGGAGATGGTGGTGGTGGAGGAGGAGAGGGAGAACGATGATGATGGCGACGACGACAACGATGATGGTGATTATGATGATGATGATGATGTGTTTTCTGAGTATTTCGAACTTAATTACACACACACACACACACACACACACACACACACACACACTGAATGGCTGTGGACGTAGAACTCGAACCCATTCTTATATAATCCCAAATCTTACCTACTTAGGGGGATGAATGCAGTCTCTCTCTCTCTCTCTCTCTCTCTCTCTCTCTCTCTCTCTCTCTCTCTCTCTCCAGCTTTACCCTCCCGTAGCTTTAGTCAGATAAATGCCTCTCTCTATTACACGCACCCCAATGCTGCCTGGCTTTATTGTGGCAGTAAAGAGAGAGAGAGAGAGAGAGAGAGAGAGAGAGAGAGAGAGAGAGAGAGAGAGAGAGAGAGAGAGAGAGAGCGCTTTACGGCTACGAGGTGGTCCGGCCTTAATACAATTAGAAAGTCTTACTCTATTATCTGCAGTAAAAGAAAAGGAAAATACAATGAGAGAGAGAGAGAGAGAGAGAGAGAGAGAGAGAGAGAGAGAGAGAGAGAGAGAGAGAGAGAGAAATAATACAAGACTGCGAATGTTTACAATGTATTAATAAAATGATTATCTAATTTGTCTTATACTCCTACTTGCGGTCTTCCTTTGTCTGTCTGTCTCTCTCTCTGTCTCTGTCTCTCTCTCTCTCTCTCTCTCTCTCTCTCTCAAAATAAGGCAAAAACAGTAACAACGGAAAAAAAAAAAAAAAAGGAGCCCGAGGTAAACCCAGTGAAATACAAAGCCAGTGAAACAGTGAAAATAAAGCCACTAAGTAAAGCCAGTAATAGCAAAATCACTGAGAAAGAGCTAATGTTTCAATAAAGCCAGTGAGGCATATCTAATGGAAAAATAAATCCACACAGACTAAACAAAATATAGTTAGTAAGACAGTCTGGGTCAATAAAATTACTGAGTCAATAAAATCAGTGAGTCAATAATATCAGTGAGTCAATAAAGTCAGTGAGTCAATAAAGTCAGTGAGTCAATAAAGTCAGTGAGTCAATAAAGTCAGTGAGTCAATACAACAGGAAAAATTACTTAAGTGAGCCAATAAATCCAAGAAAATAGATTTAGTTAATAACACCACAAAAATAACTTCAGTGAGTCAATAACACGACGAAAGTGCCTTCAGTGCGCTAATAAAGTCAGATAATATGCCAGGAAAAACGTTAGTCAATAAAGCCAGTGCGATAAGCCACAAAGGTTACGTCACTGTCAATAAAGCCAGTTAAGACAGTAAAGCCTCCGTAAATATAGTCAGTACGAGGCTTAGTGTGGCTTTACAGAGGGTGTGTGAGTGGTTCCGTAGTGAGTGATGTAATAAAGGAATAAAGCAATAAAACAATCATTTAGTACAGTGCCCAGGTAAAGACAGTGAGATAAAACCACGGTGAAGTCAGAGAGCATAAAGCCACCGTAGATAGAGCATGTGTGAGGCTTGGCGGTGAGTGGCTTTTCAGGAAGTGAGAAAATGATAAGGTAAAGCCAGTTACAGAAAGCCACCTAAACAATAAAGCCAAGAAAAGGACATTAAGGCAGTGGAATAGATGGTAAAGCCAGTGAAATACAGCGATCTATCAAAGCCACCGTCAAAAAAGCCAGCAGGGGTGGCTTTACAGGGATGGTTTGTTGGTTGGCGAGTTAATATGAGACTAAGAGACAGGAACGGACCAACAAAACCACCAAAAGTAAAGCCACAGCAAATAAAGAAATAGCAAAAAGCCAGTCAGAGAGAGAAAAGCCAGTGAGATAAAGTGAGGTAAAGCCAGTGGTCAAGTAACCAATGTAAGAAATCTGTCGAGACAACCTTTCAAGTGAAACTGTAAAGCCAGTAAAATATACACGTGTAAAATGAAGGCAGTCAGTAAAGCCAGCATAAAGCCACAACAAAGTCAATGAGAGACAGCTTTACAGGGAGAGTTGAGTTGAGTTGGGTTGGGTTGGGTTGGGTGGGTTGGCGTCATAATAAGATTGGCCGCGATTTTCATTCCCAATAAACCCAGAATAAAGCCACAATAATGTCAGTGTGAGGTGGCTTTACAAGGAGTAGTTGGTTTGGGTGGGTTGGCGAAATATTAAATTCCTCACTCTAAGCCACAGTAAAGCCAGAAAAAAGGCCAGTGAGAGGTGGCTTCACTAGGTTGGGTTGGAAGTGTTGGCGTAATAATATCAGCCACATTTTTCATTCCCAATAAAGTCACGATGAAGCCACAGTGAAGCCAAAATAAAGAGAATAAAACCAAATAAAGCCAGAATAAAGCCAGTGAGAGGTGGCTATACTGGGATGGGTTGGGTGGGTTGGTGTAGTAGTAAGATCAGCCACGTTTTTACTTGTCAGTAAAGCCATAATAAAGCCAGTGAGAGGTGGCTTTACTGGGTTGGGTTGGGTTGGTAGGCGTAACAATATGATCAGCCACGTTCTTCTCGGCCGTGTAAATGACCAGAAAATGGAATCCACCCAGGATGCTGTTTACCTTAATTACCCACACTGTGGTGGTTGTCATTATGGTTGTTGTTGTTGTGGTTGCTGTGGTGGTGGAGATGGTGATGATGGTGGTGTTGCTGTCTATTGAAAATATAAGAAAAATCACCATGAACATCATTATCATTGCCTCTACCTCACGTCATCATAAACATCATCATAATCTCATATCTAACAAACATCACAATAACCTTACTAATACACAGCAATGATAGCCATCACACACACACACACACACACACTTTTGATCTTTACATTAATTCACGCACCAGTATAACAAGATAAGTCCAAATTTTGTGCATTTGTAATAGTAAAGAAATTTTTTCTTTATTTGTTTTATTTACTACCGTTGTTAATGGAGTTGTCTATTTTGGTTTGGCAATGTAAAGGAAGTTCTATTAATAATAATAATATAATAATAATAATAATAATAATTTTTATTATTAGTATTATTATTATTATTATTATTAGTAGTAGTAGTAGTAGTAGAAGTAGTAGTAATAGTAGTAGTTATTGTTGTTGTTGTTGTTGTAGCAGTAGTAGTATTACGTGGTAGTGTTGCCGCTTTTGTTGTTGCTATTACTGCTGCAATTATTATTATTATTATTATTATTTATATTATCACTGATGAGAGAGTTGAAGTACCTGGGTGCAGTGAAAGAAAAGAGAGGTAAATGTGCAAAAGCAAGTGCAAACTAGAGTGGCACAGGGACGGAAAGTGGATGGTGCTATGAAAGCCGTGATAAGAAGCAGAGGTCTGAGTACGACGGCTGCGAGAGACCTGCAGGAAGGATGTTTAGTGCTGACTCTTAACATATGGGCGTGGGACTATGGCATGACATGGAAAGAAGTCAGGAGTAAGCACAGTGCAGATGGGACTGGTGAGGAATGTGGAATGTGTGGAGAGTGGCTTGGATAAGGAATACTGTAGTGTGATCCATAAAATTTATGAAAGATGAAGGTAAGGAAGACCTTGGGCACCAGAGTCGAAGAGGGTGTGCTATGGTATGGGCAGCTGGAAAGAACGGGTGTGAATAGAGTGGTGAAAATGGTATATTTGAGCGAATTTGAAGATGGAAGACGTGGTAGAGCTAGAAAAAAGTGGATAGATATGGTAAATGAATGTCTGAGAAAGAGAGATATAGGAGATAAAGAGAACAGGGAACTGACAGGCGATCGAGCTGGCCAGGATTTGGTATCATATTTTAACCTGAGATTCATCGGGTTGACTTTATCAGATAGGTATGTGTGAAGCTAGGTGTGGTGTTCTTTTTGACCTATCAGGTGAAGCTAGGATTCCGGGGGCTTGAACAGTGAGTGAATGGGAGTGTGGCTCCTTCAGCTAGGCAAATTTTGGTTAGTATCTCGTTCAATCCTCTCTCTCTCTCTCTCTCTCTCTCTCTCTCTGGACCTAACCTCACCCCACCTTGGGATGGGAATGGAGGTCTTGATGATGATGATAACGATGATGATGATGATGATGATGATGATGATGATGATGATGATGATGAATTTTGACTGACATGTGATACGCAGCCGATATTGAGAGTTCAAATATATCCTTATGTTCTGTGCAGTCATTATCTCTCTCTCTCTCTCTCTCTCTCTCTCTCTCTCTCTCTCTCTGTTGTATATTACCTTTTTTTCTTTTCACATATTCCTTCAGTTCTGCTCTCTCTTTCTTTCTTTCTCTCTCTCTTTCTCTCTCTCTCTCTCTCTGTTGTATATTACCTTTTTTTCTTTTCACATATTCCTTCAGTTCTGCTCTCTCTCTCTCTCTCTCTCTCTCCTTGTCCCCTAAATAAATGACTAGCTTTACCTGAATAACTTCGCCTTGAAGAAACACGAATAAGAAATGAATTTAAAAATCGAAAATATCTCATTCGTTGTCCCGTTTGGAAGCATAATTTTTTGAAGGAGTTTCATTGAAAGTTTCACCAAGGCACTCCTTCTTCACGAAACTGGGCATAAGCTTTGAGGGAAATCCTCCTCCTCCTCCTCCTCCTCCTCCTCCTCCTCATCATCATCATCATCATCATCATCATCATCATAACCTCTATTATTGTCATCTATATTGTTGCTGCTGTTGTTGTTACTACTACTACTACTATTATTATTATTATTATTATTATTATTATTATCATTATCATTATTAATATTATTATTATCAATAATTATTTTACCATAAAGTGTCATTATCTGTCACCATCATCAACAGTAACATTATCGTTATCATTATCGAACCTGTCTATGTAAACAACAACAATTACAACAACCATAATAATAATAATAAAACTGAATCTCTCTCTCTCTCTCTCTCTCTCTCTCTCTCTCTCTCTCTCTCTCTCTCTCGTATACACATGTTATATCGCCTACTTCCTCTGAATATTCCATACCTCAATATTTGGTACCGGTAGTCATAATCATCATAGTACTCGTGCAGGGACGCTTATTAATATCAATAATCTCTGTGCAGTCATCTAGGAATACTCTGATGATAATTGGCAGACAGACAGACAAACAGAGAAATCGTATTAATTATACAGGCTCTAATATAACCTTGGTCACCTAATGGCGGCTCTGCACGCTGCTCAGTCTCCGGCAGCCTCCCACTTCAGTCCCTTATTCCTGAGGTCACACTCCCTGACTTCGTCCCAGGTCTTTTTCAGCCTGCCTCCAGCAACCCTACCCCCAGCGTTCAAACTCCTCACTTCCAGCACCCAGTGCCATCCTCCATCCTCTCCACATGCCCAAACTATCACAATCTACCCCTTTTCATCACAACACCAATTTCACTTCATTCCTATCTTTCCTCTCAACTCTTCAATCATAAATCGACCCCCCTCCCCCTCCCCAGGAATCGCATTCAAGGACGCACTACACATATAGCTATTAATTGTCATTTCTGTACATCTGTACCTACGAATATCCCTCTAAGTTTACTGCCTAGGTATCGCTATCATGCAACATTACATTACATGCCACATAAAAAGATTTACTGGCACGGAGGGAGAGACAACAGCTCCCTGAACTTCTTCCAACCACTCCTTACGCTAGCAACACAGCTAGCTCCAGCCCCACCTCCAGCACATAATATACCGCCAAAATAACAAAACTTTTCCATACAATCATGAGACTCACCAGCAAGACCAATCCATTCACGCCTGACAATCTCTACATGCTCTCCCTGACACAGTGAACGCACGAAACCAGTATTATCTCGCAGCCTACCCCTAATAACAATACATCATTTATGTAGCCACTTATAACAAATAATGTACTAGATGGAGCTACTTCCCACACCGTTGTGGCAAACTGCACATGGCCACTCTCCCTGTGCTTTGACAGTACCGCCACCAGCCTTACATATCATCACTTTTGTTTTATCCACATTTACTCTCAAACCCACATGCCTCATTACACCTCTCCACTTTCCTAAATCTTTCCTCCGTCTCCCTTTCATTCTCTGCAATCAACACCAAATCATCAGCATACAACAGCTCCCACGGGAGTCCATTTCTGAAGTCACGTGAGAGAGCTTCAAGCACCGTGACAATAAGATATTATCTTCCTGCGCTTATGAAAATGAAATTCCCCTTCTCACTCAGTTCTGTGTTCTTCTATATGTGCAATAAAACAGGTCATGGAGGACAGTGTTCAACTGCTTTTAAAGGTCACTGCAACATGATTTTTTTTTTTTTGTATATCAGTGAAATGACCCGCCACTATGAAGGTTTTATGCGCTGGTGTGTGTTTGGTCCGTGCGCTGGTGTTTGGTTCGTGCTCAGGTGTGTGTTTGGTTCGTGGACTGATGATTGTTCTGTTCGTGCGCTGGTGTTTGTTTGGTTCGGGCGCTTGTGTGCTTGGTTCGTGTGCTGGTGTTTGTTCTGTTCGTGCGCTGGTGTTTGTTTGGTTCGTGCGCTGGTGTGTTTCGTTCGTGTGCTGGTGTGTTTGGTTAGCTGGTGTTTATTCGGCTTGTGCACTGGTGTTTATTGTGTTTGGTTCATGCGTTGGTGTTTATTGTGTCTGGTTCGTGCGCTGATGTGTGTAGTTTGTGCGCTGGTGTGTGTTTGGTTCGTTCGCTGGTGTGTGTTTGGTTCGTGAGCTGGTGTTTGTTTGGTTCGTGCGCAGGTGTGTGTTTGGTTCGTGCGCTGGTGTGTGTTTGGTTTGTGCGCTAGTGTTTGGCTCGTGCGCTGGTGTTTGTTTGGTTCCTCCTCAGAGGTGTTTGTGACAGTGAAAGCAATGAAGTGAAGTTTATCTATCTATCTACCGTATCTATCTATCTATATATCTGTCCACCTATCTATTTATCTATTTATTTAGGGACTGAAATTTTAACCACAGTGCAGAGTCTAGAGAAATCGCCTTTACTTCTCTGGATAGGAGACCAACGCTTACTTCTCCCGTTTCTTATATATTTTCTTAAGCATTTCCTTGGAGATACAAACAGTCACGGGCAAGAAAATAGTTCCAGTTTTCAGTCGAACATTTATGAAACCCTTACCTAATATTCTGAGAGATATACTGGGCTCCGGAGAATACATTACTGTTTTTCTAAAGTTATCGCTCATTGTCTCGTTTTCTGTTGTCATGGGGTGTATCGATATTTATGAACGCAAGTATACCTTAGTGCATTTACATTGCGATTTATTTTCTAGTACCGGTACTTACAGCTATTGTTGTATGGCAGGTGATGAACTCGACTTACCTGAAAATAAAAATATATACAATTATTAATAGGAAAATTTTTAGATTTACTAATATACATGGTAATAATAATAAAGGTAGTAGTAGTAGTAGTAGTAGTAGTAGTAGCAGTAGTAGTAGTAGTAGCAGTAGTAGTAGTAGCAGTAGTAGTAGTAGATGTAACAGTAATAATAATAATAATAATAATAATAATAATAACAATAAACAGCACACACTGCCAACCCGAAAATCTAACTTCTCAAAACATCCACTTGATGATGATGATGATGATGACTGTTACTACTACTACTACTGTTATTTTGTACACACATACCAACAAATGACATTTTACTAACAAAAGGAATTTTGTTGTAATAACATTTAATAGTAATGTAGGTTATTTACCGTATGAACATTATTTTTATAATATTCATAATTTTATATTCCATAACTCTCCATTTTCTGAACAATTTTTGGATTCAGATATTTCGAAAAATCGAGTGTGTATTGGATTTTTATTAGTAACAGAAATGGAAATAAATTATATGTGCATTTGTGTAACTGGGTCGATTAAAACTGTATATGTATGTAGGTAAGTAGGTAGGTATGTCGGTAGGTAGGTATGTCGGTAGGTGTGTATGTATGTATGTACAGTATATGTATGTTTGTATGTAGGTAGGTAGGTATGTAGGAAGGTATGTATGTATGTATGTAGGGAGGTATGTATGTAGGTAGGTAGGTAGGTATATACTGCAGGTGTGTAGGAAGGTATGTATGTATGTAAGTAGGTAGGTAGGTAGGTAGGTATGTGACTCTCGATTCTTGTAATAGGTGAGTCTTGAGTTTTTATTATTATTTTGATAACTGAAGAGCAGTAGGAGTTAAAGATGAATACAGGGAGTTGATCTTGATTTATTATCTTCAGAGAAAGTCTTAAGTTGAGCAGTGTATGTATTACAGAGACTTAATATACTAAGTAAGTCTAGTTGGACCCCTCTTCTTGTTCACTCTCTCCACTACTTGTCAGTTCTATGGCTAGCCTCCTTCTGAGCTCAGCTTCCTAAATTCTGGTGTAGCAGGGGTCGTGTCACGTGTGTTACACTGTTGTTGGAATGTTCTAGAAGCCTGTGTGTATGTGTGTGTATGGTCACGAGGCGCTGTCGTGTGCCTATAAAGCATTCCTTGAGTTAGAGTGTGTAAGCATGTTTAGCATTGCTCGATTCTCGCAGATACAATACCTGTCTCATCCTCTGACTTGCTGCTTCTGTCTGTCTGTCTGTCTATCTATCTATATATCTATTATGATTTGTAATTATAATATAGAGTCCTGACAGGTAGGTAGGTAGGTATGTAGGTAGGTAGGTAGGTAGGTGTGTATGTATGTAGGTGAGTAGGTATGTCTTGTTTATCCATCTGTCTATCTATCTCTTTATCTATCTACCAACCTTTGTGTTTTATCTATCTTTATTTGTCTATCTAGCTACCTTTGGTTTTCTCTATCTATCTATCTATCTATCCATCTGTTTATCTATCTATCAGTGTCTGTGTATCTATTAAATACCAATCATTAATGTGGGAGAATATCCCCTCATTAATGTGGGAGAATATGCAGCAATGAGGGGATATTCTCCCACATTAATGATGATGCAGCAATGAGGGGATATTCTCCCACATTTAGTCTGATCAGATAGTCAGGTCAGGTGCGGGTAAGGGGATGGGTCTACCATGATGTGGCAGGGGTAAACCAGTTCTGCTGTCGGGCCCACATCATCATCATCATCATTATCCAGAGAGCAGTTCATTTTCCCAACTTCCTAACCATCTCTTATTTAATCTCTCTCTCTCTCTCTCTCTCTCTCTCTCTCTCTCTCTCTCTCTCTCTCTCTCAGTTAATCCAGTCAGGGAATTTTGGCGTCCATGTCACCATGTTCTCGGCAAGTCAGGTCAGGTCAGGTTACGTGCTCATTATGGCAACCGGTCCCTTGGCCTGCGACGAGGCGAAATTAGGTCACAGTCCGAGGAGAGAGAGAGAGAGAGAGAGAGAGAGAGAGAGAGAGTGGTGTTTAGATCAAGCCTTTACCCCTCCTCTCCCCTCTTTCACCCTCTGTGCCGTATTTTCCCTCCATTTCTTAATGTCTTCTCTTCCTACTCCCTCCCTCCTCTCTCCCTTCCCGTCCTTTTTTCTTTCCTCCCTTCCTTATTCTCCCTCTCATATTCCCTCCCTTCGCTGTCCCTCTTCATTCACCCTCTTTTTTTCTTCCTTTCTCTCCCTTCCTCCTTTTTTCTCCCTCCTCCTATCCCTTCTACCCTCTCCTCTCCGTTTCATACTCCTCTCTCTCCTTCTCTTTCTCCTTCTCATTTACTTTTCTTCTCTTTCTTCTTCTTCTTCATCTTCATCTTCTCCTCCTCCTCCTTCTTTATTTTTATTTTCCATTATATCAGACAATCAAAAATATCAACAGGTCTTTTCCTTTTGACTTCTTGAACTCGTCTTTAGTGTTCTTTTCCTTATTGCCCTTCTTCCCCCTTTCCTTTCCTTCCCTTTTTCTCTTTCTCCCTTTCCTTTACTTCGTCTTTTCTCTTTCCTTTTTTCCTTCCCTTCTTACTTTATCCTTCCTCCCCCCTTCTCCCCTTAACACCCCCTTCCCATCATCCCCTGGTATTCTCCCTTTCTCTTTCCTTCCATCTATTCCCTCTCTTTTCCTTCCTCAGCTTCTTTTTTCTCGCCCTTCCCTCCTCCTCCCTTCCTCCCTCCTACTCTTCTCTTTCTCTCCCTTCTCTCTCCCCTCCCCTCTGGCTCCCCCTTCCGTTTCTGTTTCTCTTTCTCCAATTTTTTTAAAACTCTCACTCTCTCTCCCCCCCTCTTATAATCCTCCATACGTTCTCTCTCTCTCTCTCTCTCTCTCTCTCTCTCTCTCTCTCCCTTCCTTCTCCCCCCTCTCTTTTTTTCCTCTTCCTTCCACCTCCTCAGGGAAACACACACACACACACACACACACACACACACACACACACACACACACACACACACATACACCTTAACATACATACACATACACAAAGACAGGTACACCTCCACATTCAGACACGTACACCTACATACTCAGACACAAATTTACACACACACACACACACACACACACACACACACACACACACACACACACACACACACACACACATACATCACTTTCATCTGCAGCCTAGGAGCTCTCTTGCATATTTCCTCTCTCGTGTGACCAGCCGAGCAGAAAGCAACATGTATTTTCCTGCAACTAAATGCAACATGTAGACAGATCCAAATTTACTTTGATTACGACTAAATTAAGCCTTGGAGGGGAATATTTAGTCTAGCCTTCCCCTCTCTCTCTCTCTCTCTCTCTCTCTCTCTCTCTCTCTCTCCTTCTTTGTTCATCTTCCTCCTGCTCCTGCTCCTGCTCCTTCTTCTCCTCTTCCTTCTCCTCCTCCTCCTCCTTCTCTTCTTCTTCTTCTTCTTCTTCTTCTTCCTCCTCCTCCTCCTCCTCATCATCATCATCATCATCATCATCATCATCATCATCATCATCATCATCATCACCATCATCATCACCTACATCATCCAACCTGTGAAGCAAAGTCTGAATAATTACACTTAACACGTAACCAAAATTTAGTCTTCTCCAGCTAAATATTATAAAAAGTAAATCCCAGTTACTTTACAATTATAACTTCCTCTCCAACAGTTGCTTTGAAGGTACGAGTGTCTTTCTAGTAATCAGGGAAGTTAGAGTTATTAGTTAGGATTAGTTTACACACAATAGTTTTCCTAGTCTTTCACGTCAAAATTCATAGCGTCCAGCAACACATCCACCTCTGGTACTGTCCTATCCTCCCCACACCCACAACCACCACTACACATACACAGCATATCCTAGGTGTATCACTTAACTTCATCCTAGTCTGTCTCTTCTGCTGCTCTAACACCCACACCCATATCCACACCCACACCCACACCCACACCCACACCCACACACAGCATTACACCTGTACACTAGTGTCTAGATGAATCCTAATTTTCTTTGTCTATTTTGCCAGTCCACACACACCCATCTCGACTACACTATTTTACACTCATCCCGTCTACATCTATCCGGTCTACACCCATCCCGTCTACACCCGTCAGTCACTCAGCAACACCTCTCACACACCAACCTTCATCCTCTGCATAGCCAACACTTACAGAACTACAGCTCTCTAAATCACTCACACACACTTTTCAACACTTAACTTTTACACACCCACACATATTGCACACCCACACACATCCTTTCCAAACCTTTGTGTGTGTGTGTGTGTGTGTGGGTGTGTGTGTGTGTGTGTGTGTGCGCGCACACACACACACACACACACACACACACACACACACACACACACACACACACACACACATACACACAAAAAGATTTCTCACTCCCTCGCACTCTCACTCTGTCCTATACATCCCCTCTCACCGTCCCGCACCTCCACTTCTGCTTCCCACTCACATCCATATCTCCCCCCCCCAAACACACACACACACACACATACACACACACACATCCATCTGTTGCTCACCCAGCCTTCTAACATCCATACCATCCACACCCATACCCACGCCTCTCTCACATCCAACCATTCTACACCTCTCGCATCCACACCCACACACAGGCACTCAAGCTTCTCATCCTTCCGTACCCTCCACACCCACACCCCCATTCACAGCACTTCCGGTTGTCTAAACGTTGTTCCTCACATAAATCCATCTGCTCCTCACCCATCCTTCTAATATTCACAACCACACCCCTACCTCTTTTCCCTACCAACACCCACACCCATCCCCACACCCCCACCTTTAGCTTCCTCACTCATTCTTCTGATATCCACACCCACGCCCCTACATCTTCCCCACACTCACACCCATCCCTATCTCATTCACTTTTCCAGTACCCACACCATACCTCGTACCTTTTCTCCCAACCCACACCCAAACTTAAACCCACACCCCAAAACAAAAACTCCCAACTCTACCTCACACTCACTCTCCATTGCAAACTACCTCACTCTTCCACATTCCTACCTCTACTCCCCACCCACACCCACGCCCACCCCACACCCACACCCTCTTTAGACCCACCCCCACGCCCACCCCCACATCTACACCCACAATCAGACAACAGTACTTCGGTCCATGGATTAATCTGTACAACACCCACATCTACACCCACACCCACACCCACAATCAGACAACAATACTCTGGTCCATGCCTTAATCCCAGTGTGTTGTGTCGAGGCGGTGTGGGCAAGTTGGAAGGGTGTCACGTCGATGAGTTGGGACAGTGTTGTGCTGAGCTTTATAATTCTCCACGATTACCATCTTCAAGGGAGTGGCAGTGAGAGTTAGGGTGGGAGAGAGAGAGAGAGAGAGAGAGAGAGAGAGAGAGAGAGAGAGAGAGAGAGAGAGAGAGAGAGAGAGAGGCAGGGATAAAGAAACAGAATGAGAGATAGATGGCGGTGAAAGTTAGGGTGGGAGAGAGCAAAGACGGATATGGAGAGAGACAGAGATGGAGAAACAAAATGAGAGATAGACGCTGGTGAGAGTTAGGGTGGCAGAGACAGAGACAGACAGGGAGAGAGACAGGGATAGATACACAGAATGAGAGAGAGATTTAAACTGAAAGAAGCACAAGTAGAGTTAGAATGAGACAGAGACAGATAGATTTAGATTGTGTGTGTGTGTGTGTGTGTGTGTGTGAGAGAGAGAGAGAGAGAGAGAGAGAGAGAGAGAGAGAGAGAGAGAGAGAGAGAAGACCAAATAAATACAAAACTAATATTACATAAAAATGACTTGAACAGAAAACAAGAAGGAGAACAGGAAGGCCATGAGAGAGAGAGAGAGAGAGAGAGAGAGAGAGAGAGAGAGAGAGAGAGAGAGAGAGAGATTCCTTTACATACTCCTGCCACAACGAGACCATAGCGAGAAATGAACGCCAGAATAGGGTGCTAGTCACGAAGAAGTGCTAAGGAAAGGAGGTGGAGGAGCAGCAGCATTGTCTTATTCTGCCACTGAGCTACGAGAAATAAGCTGCAAAAGGACGAAAATCTCTGCCAAATTAAAGTGAACCGACTATACGCTCAGGCGCCTGTGACTCACTCTCAGCTGAATAACATCGTCTGGCGCTAGATGGAGTAAAATGTTAGAGCTATGTCCATCATGAAGGGGGTTTAATAGCAAGGGAATGTAAAAACAGTAGTAGTAGTAGTAGTAGTAGTAGTAGTAGCAGTGGTGGTGGTGGTGGTGGTGGTGGTGGTAGTAGTAGTAGTAGTAATAGCAGTAGCAGTAACATTCTCTTAAATTCCTAAGCCACCTCGAGACACTGGTAACATAAGCAGGATTTAGTTAAGTACGAGTTAAGTACATGTACATATTTAAGTAGTACGGGAGGAGGAGTACAGATTTAGTCACAGTACATTACCTTGGCGTAAAGTAGTACACTCACTTTAACCTGACGTAAAGTAGTACACTCACTTTAACCTGACAAATTAGTACACTCACTTTAACCTGACTTAAAGTAGTACACTCACTTTAACCTGACGTAAAATAGTACACTCACTTTAACTTGGCGTAAAACTGCCATCCCTCCATCATCAACGCTGACCTATAGCAGGAGCTTAACAGTAGAATATGGTACTAGTCACGAAGAAGTGCCAGGGAAAGGAAGTTGGGCCACGGAATTATGTGACCACTATCGTTCCAATATCGACCTAATTTGCACCAGAATCATACAAGAGCATACCAAGGATTAATTTCCAGAATGAATCGCAAACAGAAAGGTGTTAGGGAAATGGCTGATGGAGACGATACCTTAATTTGTTGAAGGAAATAGCGTTCGTGTCTATCTATCCATCTGTCTATTGCAAGATGCCTTACTCCCGTAAGGGGTGGCCACAAACAATTCGCCTCCATGTCTAACAAGAGGATATTAAGTGTAACACACAGGGATCTAGATTAATTGAGAACTGACCTGTTGGTTGTTGATGAAGTGAGTAACCAAGGAGACGAACATGCCCTATCTATTCTCTCTCTCTCTCTCTCTCTCTCTCTCTCTCTCAACCTTCCCCTTCCATATCCCACTCTCACAATCTCACTTTCTCACTTTCATTTTCTGTCCCCCACATTTCTACCTCTTCCTCATCCTCACCCTTCCACCTTCTCTCTCTCTCTCTCTCTCTCTCTCTCTCTCTCTCTCTCTCTCTCTCTCTCTCGTCCTTGCTATTTCCCTACATACATTTTTACTCAATTTCGTTCCGCTACCAGTTCTAACTCCACGCTTACTTTCTTTTCTCCTCTCTCTCTCTCTTTCTCTCTCTCTTGCAACACAGAACAACAAAAGCGAGAAATAAGGAGGATGAGGAATGGCGAGGCTGGAGATTGAACTGGACAGTGTAATAGCGAAGTGGAAAGCAAGAGGGTAAAAACTGAGAGAAGGGAAGGGAAGGGCATGGATGAGAGAGAGAGAGAGAGAGAGAGAGAGAGAGAGAGAGAGAGAGTATATTTAAATATACAAATTCTTTCTCTTTTCATACCAAAGAATGGGAAAAAAACAACCCAAAATAAAAAATATATATAAACAAAGACAATTTCAGAACCATTTTTAAATTCATGCACCTGAGCTAAACACAGGTAACAACAAAGCTAAATTACAACTAAAAACATAGGTCTCTTCAAAGCTATATGAAAGCTAAGTACATAGGTCTCTACAATGCTAAAGGAAAGCTATACAGGTCTCTAAAAGCTAAATGAAAGCTAATACAGGTGTCAATAAAGCTAAAGTAAAGCTAAAACAGCTGTAGGAAATCTCAGTCCATTCATACAAGCAATTTTTTCTTCATAAGCAAGCGAGAATACACACACACACACACACACACACACACACACACACTCTCTCTCTCTCTCTCTCTCTCTCTTTCTTTCTAATCATACACTTGTGTGGAATTATTGAACTTAAAGATGTGAAATATACATTTTCTGAAATCCCTATGACAAAAGAAAAAAAAAATGATGATGTGAGATACTCAAAACTGACCAAAAATTTTTATCAGAAATCCCAAGTGTTCTTAAAATTGTGTTTGTGTTAAGCGTTTTAAAGTTAGGGTTTTTTTTTTTTAAGATAAGGTCATTTGACTGGACTCCCTCAAAAAAAATAGGATTTGCCAATTAAGTAACGAAAATTGGCTCAAGACTAGCAAATTCAGGAGAGATTATGCGACTGATTTTCTTTTACCACACGGATGCTTTCTTCATCTGAAAAAATCGTCTGAAACGAAAAGATGAAAAATAAGTGACGTCCTCAAAGCATTATAGGTAAATCAGTCAATCGTACTTCAAGGGCAAATTCTTCTCCTGGAATAATACAGAGCGATTTCCCTGCCTCATATTTCACCTGTACAATATAATCACTCAGTATGGAACAGGTATTGCTCTAGAACGAGGTCAGACTCTCCCCTATAACCATTTCTAGGCACGTAACAAGCCATTGAGAGAGGCGAGAGAGGGAGTGAGAAGACAGGGACCGATAGATGGAGATGGATAGATACATGGATGGATGGAGAAATGGATGGATGGATGAATAGGTTGATGGACGGATAGATAAACTTGAAGATGGGTAAAAAGATAGATGCAAGTAGATAGACAATGAGATATACACATACATACATACATACATATATACATACAGCAGGCATAGCTACAGACACACAGACTCAGACAGATAGAGATATGGATATAGATAGATAAACGATGGATATAGACATGACAGACGGACAGACAGAGACAGATAGATAGATGACAGACAGACAGATAGACAGAGAGATAAAAAGGTATAGATACTGATAAACAGGCAGACACACAGAAAGAAAGATACAGATACTGATAGACAGAAACTTTACTCACAATTCCTAAGCTGATAAATGGTCATTCCAGAGAGAAAGAGAGAGAGAGAGAGAGAGAGAGAGCAAGACTGATTCTTTTACTACTTCTGTTCGGCTTTGCATAAATTTCTTCTGCTATTCTAACCACTTCATTTCTTTAATTCAATTCTTCTCAGTTAGAATATCTTAGAATAAACATTTAGCTTTTTTCCTATATAAAAATTTTATGTAGTTGCTTCCTGGCTTCTTCCATTCCTTACAATTTCTTCAGTTCACTTCACGTAAAATTTCAACATCTTAATTTTTTCTTATAAGTGGTTGTGGTCTTTCGTCGGTTTGTATTCTCGGATAAGGAAGCTCCCTAACACCTTTTCCTTATCGATTTTTTTTGGATGTGACCGGCTAACATTGATTTGTACGTTATTTATGCAGAATATGGTGATATTACAATGATTTATGTAACACAGAAGAGGACGGCAAAGTGTAATATGCAAAATAAATCGCTTGGGATGAGGTGCTGCGGAGCTTCCTTGATCGATGAGAATAGGGGCCCTTGACCTTACCATTTTGTTCTTACTTTTTCTTGAAGTTCCTCTATACCCCTTGAGGAATAGTAATCTATTTTATTTCTCTCTCTGTTTCTCTCCATAACTCGTCTCCGTGACTCATGTACCATTCTCTCTCTCTCTCTCTCTCTCTCATATTATCAGCTTTCCTTCTTTCCTCTCCCATTCTATTCCCTCCCTCTCTCCCCCGTTCCCTTCCCACACTTGTCTCTCTCAAACTCCTCCTCTATGCTACCTCCCTCCCTAACCCCCTTCCTTCCTTTCTTCCCTCCCTCCCTCCCTTTTCTCATTTGCTTCCCTCCTTTCTTCCCCCACTGACTTCCTTCCCTCCTCTCGCGTGCTTTCTTCTTAACCTGCTTCTTCCTCCCTTCCTTCCTCCTTTCATTCACACAACACCTCCCATCCCTATTCTGCTCTCTCTCTCTCTCTCTCTCTCTCTCTCTCTCTCTCTCTCTCTCTCTCTCGTCTAAACACCTGATATTCTGCGAAAAATTTGGCTAATGTAATTTTTGCTCCTTTTATTACATTAGGTGGCTGAGTGTGGATCGTGTTTCCTGTTAGAGAGTGTGGTGGTGGTGGTGGTGGTGTGCAGTGGTGGTGGTGGTGTGCAGTGGTGGTGGTGGTGGTGGTGTGTAGCGGGGGTGTGTAGTGGTGGTGTGTGGTGGTGGTGTGGTAATGTCAGGTGTGGTGTGGTAGGGTGGTGTTGTGGTGTGGTGTAGTGTGCAGTTGTTGTGGTGTGTGTGTGTGTGTGTGTGTGTGTGTGTGTGTGTGTGTGTGTGTGTGTGTGTGTGTGTGTGTGTGTGTGTGTGTGTGTGTGTGTGTGTGTGTGTGTGTGCAGTAGCGATGAATGTTTTGATGTGAACTGCGGTAGTGGTCGTGTGTAGTGGTAGTGGTCGTGTGTAGTGGTAGTGGTATTGGCCGTGAGTAGTGGTAGTGGTAGTGGTCGTGTGTAGTTGTAGTGGCAGTGGTCGTGTGTAGTTGTAGTGGCAGTGGTCGTGTGTAGTTGTAGTGGCAGTGGTCGTGTGTAGTGGTAGTGGTCGTGTGTAGTGGTAGTGGTCGTGTGTAGTGGTAGTGGTCGTGTGTAGTTGTAGTGGCCGTGTGTGGTGGTGGTGGTCGTGTGTAGTGGTAGTGGTGGTGGTCGTGTGTAGTTGTAGTGGCAGTGGTCGTGTGTAGTTGTAGTGGCAGTGGTCGTGTGTAGTGGTAATGGTAGTGGTCGTGTGTAGTGGTAGTGGCCGTGTGTAGTGGTAGTGGCCGTGTGTAGTGGTAGTGGCCGTGTGTAGTGGTAGTGGTCGTGTGTAGTGGTAGTGGCCGTGTGTAGTGGTAGTGGTCGTGTGTAGTGGTAGTGGCCGTGTGTAGTGGTAGTGGTCGTGTGTAGTGGTAGTGGTCGTGTGTTGTGGTAGTGGTCGTGTGTTGTGGTAGTGGTCGTGTGTAGTGGTAGTGGTCGTGTGTAGTGGTAGTGGCAGTGGTCGTGTGTAGTGGTAATGGTTGTGGTCGAAAAACAATACTACTACCCTTTAACATACCCCACCGACAAGCCAAAACAATACCCCACCCCCCCATACCGCTGCACCAGGCCTTCATAAACACCCCTAGAATGTTGTCAGTATTGGCTGTGGGTATTAGTGCCGAAGTGGTGACATGTGGCGGTTTAAGGCACGTGTGAAGGCTACTCTTTCTCCCCCCCCCCTCCACACACAATGCACAATGTAGACTTAGAATGAAGTGTGGACGTAAAATTCTCTCTCTCTCTCTCTCTCTCTCTCTCTCTCACACACACACACACACACACACACACACACACAGTGAAGTGTGTACATAAAAGGGTAGTACCAACATTGCACATTTTGTTGGAGGGAAATATTTTTGGCGTTTCGCATTTTCCCATATTTCATCATCAAACTTTTCTTACACATTTTCGCGAGTGTAAAATTGTTGTAAAAATAATATTAGCCGTAAAACTCTTGACTGGCAGTGAAGGAATTGAAGAAAGTCGCATAATTGATACTTAGGATTGAGTGAAGGGGAGATGGAAGGAGAGAGATGGATGAATGACTAGATGGATGGATGGATGGATGGATGGATGGATGAATGAATGAATGAATGAATGGATGGATGGACGGATGGATGGATGGTTGGAAGGTTGGATGGATGGATGGATGGATGGATGGAAGGATGGATGGAAGGACGGATGGAAGGACGGATGGGTGGATGGATGGATGGATGGATGGATGAATGGAAGGATGGATGGATGGATGGATGGATGGATGAATAGATGGACGGAAGGAGAGATAGGGATGAATGGATGGATGGATGGATGGATGGATGGATGGACGGATGGATGGATGGATGAATGGATGGACGGAAGGAGAGATAGGGATGAATGGATGGATGGATGAATGGATGGACGGAAGGAGAGATATGGAAGAATGGATGGACGGAAGGAGAGATATGGATGAATGGATGGATGGATTTATAGAACAGATAGATATGCAGATGAGTGGGTAGGTATGTAGGTGGGAGTGAAATGGGGACAACGTGACGGCTGGCTGGATGGATAGACAGACAGATATAGATAGATATGGAGATAGATGGGTAGGGAAGTAGGTGTGAAGTGGAGAGAGACCGAGAGATGGACAGATACGCAGATAGACAGAAAGATAGATAGGTAGATTGAAAAATAGCATACTCAGATAAATAGCCGGATAGATAAATGGAGATAGACTTGCTGACACAGGTGTATTTATATTTATCTATCCAGCTGTCTTTATCTATCCAGCTGTCTTTTATCTATCCAGCTGTCTTTTATCTATCCAGCTGTCTTTATCTATCTGCCTGTCTCTGCAGATAAAGACAGACAGGTACAGAGACAGATATATACTGTAGACAGGCAGAGAGAGACAGACTCAGACATACAGATTACAACTGATGGATACACAGACAGGCAGACAGACATACAGGCAGTCGAAAAAACAGGATCTGATAGACAGATAGATAGATGGGCTGATGGACAGACAGACAGACAGACAGATAAACAATAAACTCAGCTACTTAGGCGCACCCGGAGGGGGGTGGGGGACACGAACCCCCTCTCCCTATCGTGTGTAGTAATAGTGCTAGTGGTCGTGTGTAGTGATAATGGTAGTGGTCGTGTGTAGTGATAATGGTAGTGGTCGTGTGTAGTGATAATGGTAGTGGTCGAAAAATTACTAATCTTTAACATAATCCACCGACAAGTGAAAGATTACACCCCCATACCACTACAGCAGTCCTTAATAAACAGCCCTTGAATGTTGTCAGTACGGGCTGTGGGTATTGGTGCCCAAGTGGTGATATGTGACGGTTTAAGGCACGTGTGAGGACTGCTGGGGTCACAGGGAAGGGACTTTTAAGACTATGCCTACAGCTGGGCACACACACACACACACACACACACACACACACACACACACACACAATGTAGAGTTAAAATGAAGTATGGACGTAAAATTCTCTCTCTCTCTCTCTCTCTCTCTCTCTCTCTCTCTCTCTCTCTCTCTATCACACACACACACACACAGTGAAGTGTGTACATAAAAGGGTAGTACCAACATTGCACATTTTGTTGGAGGGAAATATTTTTGGCGTTTCGCATTTTCCCATATTTCATCATCAAACTTTTCTTACACATTTTCGCGAGTGTAAAATTGTTGTAAAAATAATATTAGCCGTAAAACTCTTGACTGGCAGTGAAGGAATTGAAGAAAGTCGCATAACTGGCACGTAAGGAGTGAAATGGAGATGGAAGGCGAGAGAGGGATGGATGGATGGATGGATGGATGGACGGATGGATGGATGGATGAATGAATGAATGAATGAATGAATGGATGGATGGATGGATCGATGGATGGAGGAATGGATGGATGGAAGGATGGGTGACTGGATGGATGGATGGATGATTGGATGGATGGTTAGATGGCTGAATGGTTGGAGGGTTGGATGGATGGATGGATTTATAGAACAGATAGATATGCTGATGAGTAGGTATGTAGGTAGGTGTGAAATGGAGATAATGTGACGGATGGATGGATGGATAGACGGACAGATATAGACAGACATAGATATCTTTGCTAGTACCTTTGCAAGAAACTCTACCATAGATGATACCAGCCAGAATGTCTCAGTACTGGAACTTGATTCTCCCGGAATTGCCCCACTTAAAATACAGACAAGATTCGTTAAATCCATCCTAGACAATTTACCTACCAACAAAGCTCCAGGCCCAGATGGAATTCCGCCAATTGTTTTGAAAAAGTGTTCCCCTGAACCTGCCTCTGTCCTAGCCAAATTATTCAGACTATGCATACGTACTTCTTTATTCCCAAATTCATGGAAAGAAGCCAATATCCACCCAGTTCCGAAGAAAGGAAGTTCGTCTGACCCCTCCAATTACAGATCAATAGCTGTCACATCTTCTCTTGGTAAGGTATTTGAAACTTTAATTAATAAGCATATTGTTAAACATCTTGAATCCAACAACTTAATTAGTGATAGACAATACGGTTTTCGCCAAGAAAGATCCACCATCGACATACTCAATCTCTTAACTCATACCATCCATCAATCAATTGATCTTTTTTGAGAAACTCATGCAGTAGCTCTTGATATCTCTAAAGCTTTCGACAGAGTATGGCACCGTTCCTTCCTGTCCAGACTCCCATGCTATGGACTAACGTCTTTTGTTCCTTTGATTTCTTCTTATCTTAGTGACAGGAAAATAAGAGTAGAAGTAGATGATGTATATTCGAATTTCCACTCAATTAACGCCAGCATGCCGCAGGGATCAGTTCTGGCGCCAACCCTATTTCTGGTTCATATTAATGATCTCTTATCTATCACTCACAATCCCGTTCACTCATATTCAGATGACTCAACACTACATAGTTCATTCACACTCAGACATCCATTTACAAAGTCCAATATCTCTACCTCTCAACTCAGTACAGCCATCTCCATAAATCAAGATCTAGCTACAATCAGTGAATGGGGACAAAACAACATTGTCTCTTTTAATGCTAGTAAAACTAAATATATACAGTTTACTAATAGACAGATATTGCCAGATTCGTACATTACCTTCAGTGCTACTAATATTCCCATCTCCAAAAGTATTGAAATTCTTGGTGTCTCACTTAACACTGCCCTCAGCTGGACCTCTCATGTCAGATCACTTGCTAAAACCGCCTCAAAGAAACTTGAATTATTGTACAGAGTCCGTAACTTCTTCGCCGATGAGCAGTTAGCTATAATTTATAAGAGTCATGTGCGCTCTCAGCTTGAATATTGCTCACCCTTGTGGAATGGTTGTGGAGAGGTTGCATTAAGACAACTAGACAAAATTCAGAATAAAGCTGTTAGAATCATTAACAACCTTGCCATTACATATAAACTACCTCCCCTGCAAGTAAGAAGGAATGTTGCCTCCCTTGCATTATTTTACAGATATTTTTTGGGCAAATGCTCAGACGAAGTTGCGTCCATGATGCCACCTCTCCATGCCTTCCCTCGTGCTACATGGGCATCTGGTAGCGCTCATGACTGGAATGTCACTCAACCATATTGCAGAACTTCTGCCTATCAGAATTCTTTCATTCCCCGAACTGCATCTCTCTGGAACTCGCTTCCCCAGAGTTGTTTTCCTCCAAATTTCAACCCCCAACTGTTCAAGTCTAACTGTTACAGATATTTTATGAACAGAGGACACCAGTAATCTGGTGTATGGATCATTATTTTTTTTTTCCATTTGTTTTTCCTTCCTCCGTTCTGTTATTAAAAAAAAAAAAAAAAAATGGGTAGGGAGGTAGGAGTGAAGTGGAGTGAGACCGAAAGATGGATAGATGTACAGATAGACAGAAAGACAGATAGATAAACAGAAAAACAGCATACTCAGATAAGCAGCCAGGTAGATAAATAGAGATAAATAGACTTGCACACACAGGTGTCTTTATATTTATCTATCCAGCTGTCTTTATCTATCTGCCTGTCTCTGCAGATAAAGACAGACAGGTACACAGACAGATATATAGATAAGAACAGACAGACTCAGACATACACATTACAACTGATGGATAGACAGAAAGGCAGACAGACATACAGACAATCGAAAAAACAGGAACTGACAGATACTGTAGATAGATAGACAGAAGGACAGAGATAAACAATATACTAAGATACTTGGACGCACCCGGAGGGAGGCGGGGGACAGGAACCCCGTCTCCCTATCAAAATGAATATACTGAGTCATTATTATTATTATTATTATTATTATTATTATTATTACTATGTTTATGTTTATGTTTATGTTTATACTACTTAACACCAATATCTTATATTAATCTACGTAGTATATTAATACTTTCCAAGCAGCTGTACCTAACAACGTAATGAAAACCAAAATTCAGCCCCCCCCCCAAACCAAAAATTCTGGCTACGCCCCTGCACAGACAGATACACTGGATAGACAGACAGACAGACAGATAGAGAGAAAACGGAAAAACAGACAAAGAGGGAAACGGTAAAAGTGCATAAAGTTTAACTCGAGTTGAATTAAGTTAGTGGATGAGAATTAGTGGGGGAGAGAGAGAGAGAGAGAGAGAGAGAGAGAGAGAGCATATCCAAGCCTTCATGTTCTCTCTCTTTCCCCTCAGCTGAATAAAATCGTCCGAAGGTAGGAAGAATAAATAAAAAAATAATACATCATGTGAGTGAATGGTTTAATATTTTCAACAAGAATTTTTTTCCTTGTCAATGAATACCACCAGACAATTTTGTTCAACTTAAAGGGGCTTGGTCGTCGAAATTAAAAAGAAGAAATTCAGTTCAGACTTTTTTCATTTTTTCCAGTTGTCATCTTAATTCTGTTTTGTTTTTCATTTACTCAAGTTTTCTATTTTTTTCAGTCTTGTTTTTTGTTTCACTTATTAATTTTTTCCTTTTTTAATCACTTATTTTTCAACTTTTCATTTATTTTATTTTTCATATTTTCATATTTCTTCCGTTTCTCATTTATTCCCTTTTTCCACTTTTTTACTCGTTTTTCATTTATTCCATTTTTTTTTTAAATTATCTTTTGATCTGTTTTTCATTTATTCCATTTTTCGTTTTTTAGTTCTCTTTTGTTTTTCCTTTTTTTCATTTTTCTTGATTTTTTTCCAGTTACGTTTATTTCTCTGCTTCATTTATTTCGTTTGTAAATTTTTCCTTATATTATGCTTGTTCTACTTTTCATTTGTTTCATTTCTCGTTTTATTTTTAATTAACTTTTTTGTTTTTCGTTTATTTTTTTACTTATGTTTTTCTGTTGTTATTTATCCAAAATTTTCTACTTTTTAATTACTTTTTTGTTTTTTTATTTGTTCTATTATCGAATTTCTTAATTATGTTTTTTTCTCTTTTTCGTTTATTCCATTTTCTATTTTTTCAAACTATGTTTTTTCTCTTTCACTTATTCCGATTTTCCATTTTTTCCATTTTTCAATTTCTGTTTGCTCTGTTTTTCATTTATTCTATTTTTTTCATTTTTTCAGTTATTTCTATTCATAATTAATTTCCAATGCAAAAAAAAAAAAAATCCTTTGAATTATTATCTTTTCATTTTCTGAATTATGTTTCCAGTGGGACGACATATCTGAAAATTTTCCTTTACTTCCTTCGTTTTTTTTTTTACGGGAACACAAATCTCAGGTGTTTTCGCAGTAGTTCTCCGTGGCCTTCGGAGGCTCCCTAACACCTGTTCCTCTGCGATTTTTTCTATTTATTTATTTATTAATTTCTATTTATTTATTTTGTATATTCATTCATTATATTTTTATGTATATATATTCATTCTTATTTACTTCTCTATCTACCTTTCTATTTACTTTATACATTTATTTATTCATTTATTCATTTCCATTAATTTTAATCCATTTATTGTTTAGACGTTCATCCATTTATTCATATTTAATCATTTACTTATTTAGCCATTCATTTATTCATTCATTTTTATTTCATTCATTCACTCTTATCTATCTATCTATTTTACTTATCTGTCTACTAATTTTTATCTCCATGTACCTCCATTTCTCCCTATAGCACCTTAACCCCTTCATCTCACGACCCCTTCACCCCTATAACGTCTTGCATATTCTTCATTCCCACTACCGGGCATATTTCCAGTGTTCAGTATGGACGGTGGATGTTATCGCCTAAGTGGTGACATGTGGAGGTGTATAGTACCTGGGAGGACTGCTGGGCCTCAGGGAACGGACTCCAAAACCTATGTCCAGAGTCAGACACATGAAAAAATAAAAATCATCATTAAGCGAGTCCATAATATTTCAAGCCTTATTGTGTAACGAAATCACGGGTCGGGTAGCGTAAAGTGAGTATGAGGTGATAATTTCTGCGTTATGAGAGAGAGAGAGAGAGAGAGAGATAGAGAGAGAGAGAGAGAGAGAGAGAGAAAGAGAGAGAGAGAGAGAGAGAGAGAGAGAGAGAGAGAGAGAGAGAGATTTGGCGGTAATTTCTGAGTTAATTAGATGCTAGGGGTAAAATTATGAGTGACGCTGCGTGACTGAACTTTTTAGCCGAGAGAGAGAGAGAGAGAGAGAGAGAGAGAGAGAGAAACCCTTATAGTTCTCTCTCTCTCCCCTCAGCTGAAAAAAAAATCGTCTGAAGGTAGAAGGATAAAGTAAAGAAGAAAAAAAAAATCGTAAGAGCGAATGGTTTAATCTTTTCAACAAGATTGTTTTTTTTAATTGTAAACTGATATCTGCAGACAATTTTATGCAGCTTAGAGGGGCTTCGTATTCGAAATTAATTGGTAGAAATTCAATTCGGACTTTTTTATTCATGTTTCATTTTTTAATCATGTTTTTTGCTTATTTACTTCATTTTTCTATTCTTTTAAGTTATGTTTTTTGTTCCATTTATTGCATTTTGCTTTTTTTAATTATGTTTTTTGTCTGTTTTTCATTCATTCATTATTCATTTTCTAATTGTTATTTGTTTCCCGTTTATTACTTTGGATATTTTTCTCAGTTACGCTTTTTGTTTCATTTAGTGCATTTTTCTTATATTAATTACTTTTTTTTCTGTTTTCCAATTATTCTATTTTTAATTTTTTAAGCTTTTTTTTCTCATTTATTCCATTTTTCTATTTTTCAATTATGTTTAATGTTTCAATTATTCAGTTTTTCTTTTTTAAATTATCTTTTTCTGTTTTTCCTTTCTTCCTTTTTTCCTTTTAAATTGTTTTTTCTCTTCGTCCTTTATTCTATTTTTCGATTTTCTTTCAATAATGTTTTCCTGTTTTTCATTTATTCTTTATTTCTCTCACGTTTTTTCTGTTTTTCATCCATCCATCCTTCATCCAATCCTACGTTGCTCCATGAGGATCGTTGAAGCCCGGGGATAGGCAAGTTGGTCTTGACATTTAAGATGACAGTCACCAGCCTCACTCATCCCTGAGTGGCATTACGTGAGCAATAACCCCAACCACCCTTTGGATATAAACCTTCACCAGCTCAATCCAATTGGAGCGCAATGATTACCCACTAAACCACCTGGCACCATAATTTGGTTATTTGATTACCACCCATCGTGGTAAATGGTCTCCTGGTGCACAAGAAATCATTCGGCTTGTCACTCAGTGTAGTCACCCACAGGTAGAAGGAACAGGAAAGAATGATGTAAAGAAAGATGAGGAAGGAAGGAAAGGAGGGAGGAGAGGAAAGGGAAGACACCCGAGAGCAGCGCTACACCGAGCTTTCACTTATTCAGTTTTTTTTTTTCTCATGTTTTTTTTTTTTCATTTAATAAATTTTCTATTTTTTTCTGTTTTTCATTTCCTCAGATTTTCCGTATTTTCTCATTTATGTTTTTTCTGTTTTTCATTCACTCCATTTTCTATTTTTCTTAATTATGTATTTTTTCTGTCTTTCGTTTATTCTGTTCTCTATTTTTTCAACTATTTTTTTCTAATTTCAGTTCATTCCAATTTCCTGATTTTTTCCATTTTTCAGTTGTTCCATTTTTGTTTTCTGTTTTTCATTGATTCCATTTTTCACTTATTTTCAATTATTTTCATTCATGATTACTTTCCAAAGGAGAAAAAACTCACCTGGATTATTATCGTACTATTTTCTTATTTATTTTTTTTCGGTGGGGCGGTATAATTAAAAATCTTTTTTTTTCCTTCATTTTTTTCTTGCAGGAACACAAATCTCACAGGTGATTTCGCGGTAGTCATGTTCTCCGTGGTCTTTGGAGGCTCCCTAACATTTTTTTAATGAGCTATTTATTCTATTCATATTTTATTCATTTTTATTATTAATTTATTTATTTATTCACTCATTCATATATTTTATTGTATATATTCATTTTTATTTACCAATCTACCTGTCTATATATATATATATATATATATATATATATATATATATATATATATATATATATAACACTATATATCTATCTATCTATCTATATCTATATCTATATATATCTATATATATCTATATATAGATCTATCTATCTATCTATCTATCTATCCATCTGTCTATCTATCTATAAATATCTATATCTATATCTATCTATCTATCTATATTTATCTATATCTATATCTATCTATCTATCTCCATCTATCTATATCATCATCATCATCATCATCAGCCATAACTAGTCCACTGCTGAACAAAGGCCTCCCCCAACCTTTTCCACGAATTCCTTGACTGAGCCAATCTTTGCCACGTTTTCCCCGCAAATTTCTCTATCTCATCTCTCCATCTCCTGTCTGGCCTTTTTCTGCTACGCTTACATTCTCTTGGTGTCCAGTCAGTCAGCCTCTTGCTCCATCGGTTATCCCGTATTCTTGCTATATGGCCTGCCCACGCCCATTTCTGTTCTTTTATAACTTCTACAATATCTTTGACTTTAGTCTGCTCTCTCACCCAAGTTGATCTTTTCCTGTCTCTTAAAGATATTCCCAACACTGACCTTTCCATTGCTCTCTGAGAACGGATTAACTTATTTTCCATTGATTTTGTCAGTTTCCAAGTCTCACAACCATACGTCATAGCTGGAATTATACATTCGTTATATACTTTTCGTTTCATACAAACTGGCAAGCTACTTTTCATAATGTCTCTATGTTTACCGAAAGCGTTCCATCCAATTGTAATGCATCTTTTTATTTCGCTATCATGATCTTTCGTTAATTTTAGTACCTGTCCCAAGTAGTTGAACTCCTCAACTTCTTCAAGAATTTCATCGCTTATTCTGATGACGCTCTTTGGTGTCTGTGGGTTAAACATTACTTTAGTTTTACTCCGGTTCATCTTCAGTCCTACTTTCAGACTTTCTCTGTTCAGGTCATTTAACATTTCTTGCATTGCCTCCGCTGCTTCTGAGATTAGGACAATGTCATCTGCAAATCTTAAATGGTTTAGCTTTTCTCCATCAATGTTCACTCCTTTGTTTTCCCAGTCTAGCTTTCTGAAAATACTATCTAGGCATTCTGTAAATAATTTTGGTGAAATTGTATCTCCCTGACGCACGCCCTTCTCAATCTTAATTTTTTCCGAGTCCTTAAGTAATTTAACTATAGCAGTTCCCTCTTTATATATATTTTCGAGCAGTTTTACAATGTTCTCATTCACTCCTTGTTCTCGCAAAGAATTTATAATTGCTATGTGCTCCACTGAATCAAAAGCCTTTTCGTAATCAACAAAACCAATTCACAATGGTTTATTATATTCAATAATTTTCTCAATTAGCTGATTCATTGTGTGTAGATGATCAGTGGTCGAATACCCGCTTCGGAATCCTGCCTGTTCACGAGGTTGGTTTTCCTCCAAAATTGTTGTTATTCTGTTCGTAAGGACTTTAGTGAAGAGTTTGTAAATGACTGATAATAAGCTAATGGGTCGATAGTTACTAAGATCTTTTGAGTCATCTTTTTTGTAGAGTAAAATAACTATTACATTACACCATGTTTTGTGAATTTTCTTCTGTTTTATGCAATGGGTAAATAAGTGAGCAAGCCTATTTTGTACTTCTACTCCGGCATCCAACAGTAAATCTGTTACTATTCCATCTTCTCCCGGAGCCATCTCTCTGTTTATATTTTTAAGACAAATATTTACTTTGTCTGGTGTTACCTCAGGTATTTCACTTGTGTCGACTGAAAAGTTAGCTGTTGGTACTACCGTCTTTGATGCATATATTTCTTTGTAAAATTTTTCAACTCTCTTCACCATATTATCTCTGCATTTAATGATTTCACCGTTTCTTTCTTTCAGTTATATCATTTGTTGCTTTCCTAGTGCCATTTTACTTCGGATCTGGTTCAAAGTTTTTCCATTTTTGATGATTTCTTTGATCTGATCCATGTTTCTCTTTCTTTTTTCTTCTCCTTCTCTTTTGTTGATAAGCTTATTTAATTCTGCTCATTCTATTTCGTCTTTCTTTGTCTTTACTTTCCTTTCCTTTCGTTTTTCATAAGCTCGAGTGTCTTTTCTGAATATTTCTTGGCTTAGGTTGTATTAGGTTTTCCTACTACTTCCGCTGATTCTTTTAGCACTTTTGTTAGTCTGTCATTCAGCTCATCAATGTCACATTCAGCATTACTTAAGAGCCTCAAATCTGTTCCTTATTTCCAACTGAAAGGCTGCTTTGTTTTCGTTTACTATTATTGGGCATATCTTTTTATCTTTAATAATCTTCTTTCTTTCACTTCAGAAATTGAATCTGGCTGTGCAACCCACCATTCTATGATCACTACCTATATTTACTTTGTTGATAACTGTGACATTTGTGATTGTGTTATTCTTATTTGCTATAATGAGGTCGATTTCATTCTTTGTTTCTCCATTAGGGCTTCTCCAGGTCCACTTTCTCTCTGTTCTTTTGTGGAAGAATGTATTCATTATTCTCATGTTAAACATTTCAGTAAAATTTACCAGCATTTCTCCTCTTTCATTCCTTTCTCCCACTCCAAATTTTCCCATACATGCTTCTCCCTTCTTCGACTTTCCAACTTTTGCATTGAAGTCTCCCATGAGTACAGTATATGTTGTCTTTTCTTTTTCCATAATCTGGGAGATGTCATCAGAGAATGTTTCTGTTTCTTCATCTGGGCTTTGAGACGTTGGTCTTCATGGTATATTTTTTGCACAGTCCAATAACAACAAATGTTGCTCTGTCAGATACACTGCTGAATTTAACAATGTTGCTCTGTCAGATACACTGCTGAATTTAACAATGTTGTCTGCAAGATTTCTGTTAATCAGAAATCCTACACCACTAACGCTTTCATTTTCCCTTCCTCTGTAGTAAAATAGGTGTTTGCTGTATTCGAGCTGAATTACTTTTTCTTCTTTTCTGTGGATCTCACTCAAACCTACAATATCCCAACCAATGTATTCCAGTTCAGTCATTAGGTTTTCTATATAACGGCCATACCACGTTGAGTACACCGCTTCCCGTCCGATCAGTGAAGTTAAGCAACGTTGGGTCTGGTTAGTACTTGGATGAGTGACCGCCTGGGAACACCAGATGCTGTTGGCATAACGTTCTCCCTACGTGTCAAGTGGGGTTGGTGGAGGATTAGTGTGCCTCCCTGTAAAACAATTAACTCTAAGCCCTTGGCCACCCCGTTTGGGATACATGGCGTCTGGCAATGAATGAATGAATAAATATATATATATATATATATATATATATATATATATATATATATATATATATATATATATATTAATTTGTATTTATTAATCAATTTATTCTTTCATTCATTCATTTTTAATTCATTCATTAATTCATTCACTCTAATCTATTTGTCTCTCTCTTATTTTATCTGCCTACTAATCTATGTCTCCATGTATCTCCATTTCTCTTTATAGCACCTTCACTCCTTCATCTCACAACCCCTTAACTCCTATAACGTCTTGCAGATTCTTCATTCCCACTACCAGGCATATTTCCAGTATTCAGTATGGACGGAGGGTGTTAGAGCCGAAGTGGTGATATATGGAGGTGTACAGTACCTGGGAGGACAGCTGGGCCTCAGGGAACGGACTCCAAAACCTATGCCCAGAGTCAGACACATAAAAGAAATATAATCGTTAAGGGAATCCATAATATTCCAAGCCTTATCGGGTAACGAGATCACGGGTCGGGTAGCGTAGAGTGAGTATGCGGTGATAATTTCTGCGTTATGAGAGAGAGAGAGAGAGAGAGAGAGAGGGAGAGAGAGAGAGAGAGAGAGGGAGAGAGAGAGTAACGAGAATTTAATGATGCTGAGTAAACACACACACACACACACACACACAAATAAAGCAAAGTGGCAACCTATCGACAACACGTTTAAAAATAGGAAGACAAGACGGGAGCCAAAGGTGAATGATCAGCCAGGTCATTTCTTTATTGGTGGGCATGTGGACCGTGTGGCGAGGGTGTGCTGTGTTGTACGGCAGAAAAAGAAATATTGCTCAGTTTGGGGGTTAAGTCTTTTCTCCCTCTTTTTTTTCTCCTTGCTATTATCGTACTACTATATTCAGTCATCTTCTTCCTTCTCCTTCTCCTCCTACTCCTGCTCTTCCCCTTCCTTTTCTTCCTCTTCCACTTCTGTTTCTTCTACTTCTTCTTCTTCATCATCATCTTATTCTTCTTTTATTTTTCTTGTTCTTCTTGTTCTGTTTCTTCTTCTTGTTCTATTTCTTCTTCTTCTTGTTCTATTTCTTCTTCTTCTTCTTCCATTACTACTTCTTCTTCTTCACATACCACCACCACCACCACCACCACCATCATCATCATCATCATCATATCATCATCATCTGCTTTTTTATCATCATCATCATCATCTCGCTTATTCTTGAGGTCATCAGACATTATTTTCAGAGATGTTGGTTATCATACATTCTATTACCAAGGAGTTGTGTGCTGGGGAAATAAAATTAACTGAGTTTTGAGAAATATTGGTTGGATCAGATGATGTCCCCCCCCCCCAAAAAAAAAAAAAAGTGGTTAAGGGTTGTAAGTCTGAAAGCAGGTGTGAAGAAGAAGGAGGAGGAGGAGGAGGAAGAGGTGGAGAAGAAAGAGAAGGAGAATAAGGAGAAGGAGAAGAGATAATGCTTCATGTAGTAAACACGGGAGATGCGCTGAAAAATATTATACCTAAGGCACGCAGTTCAGGCGACAAATAGGATGATGATGACGATGATGATGATGATGATGGTGATGATGATGATAATGAATTACTTCGTGTGGAGATGGAACTGGTGTTATTTATTTATTTTTACCTTCAAGATCACTGGTTATAGCTGTCAAATTTTTAACTTGCTCTTTTTTTCTTTTTCTTTTTTTTCATGCTTTAGATTCAGAGTTTTCTGCCTGGAAAAGAGATTATCGCTGAGTTACTGAATTTTCTTCTTCATCCTCTTCATCTTCATCTTCTTCCTCCTCCCCCTCCTCCTCTTCCTTTTCTTCTTCCTCTTTTCCTTCCTCTTCTTCCTGCTCCTCCTCTTCCTCTTCCTTTTTCACTTCCACTTCTTCTTTTTCTTCTTCTTAGACAATTTTATTTAGCAAAGGTTAAGAAAGTTACAACTGTTTGGCTGCTGCTTGTTGGATAAAGTGGATATGATCGAAACTTTGAATTACATCTCTCTCTCTCTCTCTCTCTCTCTCTCTCTCTCTCTCTCTCTCTCTCTCTCTCCATCTATCTATCTATCTATCTACCTCTCTCTTCTAACTACCAAACAATTTCAGGTCAGTAGTTAAGGCCACAGGTCAAGCTAGTTACATTTTTATGTCAACTGCTTCCCTAGAAAAGAGGAAATAACTGAGGCTTTGGAAATAGCTATATCTATCTATCTATCTTTCTGCCTATCTATCTATCTGTCTATCCATCTACTTATAACCAGACGCCTCAATCCCGAAAGGGGTGGCCACAAACGAATCGTCTCCACGTCACCCTCTCCTATTCCATCAGACTGTTCTCTCCCCAACTCACACCCACCCCTCCCTCAAGCCTCTCCTCACCTCATCCCTTCATCTCATCCTCGGTCTCCCTCTCCCCCCATCTCCACTGCCCTCCAGTCACCTAAATCATTTCCCTACCATTCCTTTCCGTTCCTCTTCCTTCCTTTCACTTGCCTTCCTTACACCCCCTCTTCACTTCTCTTTCATATCCTTTCTTTCTTTTCCCTTCTCTTCCTTCTTATTCCTTTCATTTCCCTTCCCTACCTTTCTCTTCCCAATTATCTCTTTCCTTTCCTTTAACTTCCTTTCACTGTACTTCTCAATTTCCTTTCTTACCTTTCCTTCCCCTCACTTCCCCTCCCTCCCTTTTCCTTCCCTTCCCTTCCTATGCTTTCCTCTCCTTTCCTTTCCTTCTCTTCCCTTCCCCCCTTCCCTTCCATTCCCTCCATCTCTTCATACTTTCATTCATCTTTTCTTATCCGTTCCTCTCTTTTACTGTCTCCTCTTTTCTCCCATTATTTTTCATATATATTTACACACTTCACGTCTCCTTCCTCTCGTCTTCTATTTTCTATCCTTTCTTACTCCTTCCTCTTCTCCCACCTTTTCTCCTCTCCTATATTCCCTCCGTTCTTCATCCCTCTCCTGTCCTATTTTCTCACCTTCCTCCTCCTCTCCTCTCCCCATTTCTCCCCATCCTCTCCTCTCCCATATCCTCTCCTCTCCTCTCACATTTTCTCTTCTTCTTTTTCTCCTCTGCTATTTCCTCTCCTCTCCTCTCCCGTATTCCTTCCTCTCACCTCTCCCATATTCCCCCCTCCCCTCACCTCTCTTCTCTTCTCTCCTCACCTCTCCCTCTCCATCTCGTCAGTACTGCCCTTCCATTGCCTTCCTACCAGCAAATCCCTTTCAGTCACCCAGTCGGTCCCACTCTCACCCTCACTGTCCCCTCAGACCTCAACCAACCACGCCACTCTCTTTGCAGACCTTGTTCATGCACTATCTGCCTACGAAGTATCCTTATTTCACTGTACACTCCTCTGTTATTCACTGTTCACTGCTTGTTCACGCATTTAGTGGCTGTGGAGTGTTCTTAATTCACTGTACACTGCTCTGTTATTCACTGTTCACTGCTTGTTCATGCACTTACTGGCTGTGGAGTGTTCTTAATTCGCTCTACATTTGTTATTCACTCTTCAATGCTTATTCATTCACTGTTTGGTTCTGGAGGCTACGATGTTAGTCTGGGTTTGTAAGCTTCTAATATCAGGTGTCTATATTTTCCTTTTTCTCTTTTTCTTTTTTCGTAGCTTTAATTCTGTGATTCTGAAGATTTATATACATATTAACTGTGCATGATTCTTTTATTCACTATGCATGGCCTTCTTATTCACTTTCAGGTTTTGGAGGCTTGTTTATTCACGCCGTGATTCTAGGGGTTTGAATAACTGTGCATGACTTCCTAACGAGAGACTAACGAGGAGAGTGTACAGTATGTGAGTTAAGTGGAGGGAAGGAGACGGAGGGGGGAGGCCAAGGATGGGATGGAGGGATGAAGTGGAGAGGTATATGAGAGAAGGGTGTGTGAGCTGGGAGCAGGGCAGTGAAATGGTGGGGGACAAGGCGACATGGAGGCGATTTGTTTGTGGCCACCCCTTAAGGTATTAAGGCGTCTGGCAATAGATAGATAGAAAGACTTCCTTATTCACTGTGCATGGGCCTGTTTATTCACTTTTGGATCTGTTATTCACTCTACGGTCTGGGAGGCTTCTAAATACATTGTCCATGCATTCTTTAGGAGTGCTGTGAATACCTCAAACGGTCTTCCGACTTGACTAAGACGTACCGGCAAGATATCCTACTTCACATCTAAGTTCTTCAAAACAGTTGGGGTCACTACCAAGGGTCAAGACGCTGTTGTGTACATACTAAGAGGGAAGAGAGAGGAGGGGTAGGAAGGAGAGAGGAGGGGATAGGGAGGAGAGAGGAGGGATAGGGAGGAGAGGGGAGGGATAGGGAGGAGAGAGGAGGGATAGGGAGGAGAGAGGAGGGGATAGGGAGGAGAGAGGAGGGATAGGAAAGAGAAAGGAGGGGGGAAGGAGGTAGGACAATAGGAGAAGAGGAGGGAAGGAGAGAGGAGAGGAGAGAGAATCATTCCTTTCCTTCTTACCAGGTCTGTCCTCCATCATGACCAGGTGCTCCATCGCTGCTGAGGACAGGGGGCTTAGGGCCACACCACCACCACCACCACCACTCAACAGTAACAAACAACGACAACCACAAACAACCACAACTACACCACCAACGACAACCAAAACAACGCTACACCAAGACCGTCCTCTCTCTCTCTCTCTCTCTCTCTCTCTCTCTCTCTCTCTCTCAAAACAAACAAATAAATAAATAAACATTAAATCACACAGTAGGCAAAGCAATGGCAGACCTACAGCATCAGTGTGAAAGCATGACCACCTCTTGAAAAAAATTATAATAATAATAAAAATAATAATAATTCCACTAAGCTTATCCCAGCCTGAAAATGAGAGTGAGCGAAGAGTAATGAAATGCTGTCCAGTCTTCCAGTTACGTTCACACATTACCAAAATAATTAATGGCGCCGCGGCAGGGTTTACGATCGCTGCATGATTTCTGGATGACAGCGAAAATAATTACATCAACAAAAAAAACTAAAGCAGGTGAGTGGATGGTGTGGCTGGGTGTGGGGAGGTGGGGGACGGGAGGTGTGTGTGTGTGTGTGTGTGTGTGTGTGTGTGTGTGTGTGTGTGTGTGTGTGTGTGTGTGTGTGTGTGTGTTCATACTACTGGGATTCTGGGATATGATTACAACGAAATGAAAAGATCTTGAATTTGGCTATCTTGTTTTTTTTTCTTGGAGGGAACAATCTTACTGGCTTCTGGCCTCTGGTTCCTTCTTCCTTGGATAAAGAGATAGTGATGATGATGATGATGATGATGATAGATTTCAACCAATTTTCCTGTCAATTAGTGTTCATCATAGTGAGTGATCATATCATTATTTAGATTAGCGTCCTCTTACCTCTTCCCTTCCCTTCCCCTATCCTCTCCCTCCCTCCCCATTTCCTCTTCCTCTCCTCTTCTCCTCTCTCGTCTCTCTTTTCCCAATCCATCTTCCTATCCACCTCTCATTCCTCCCTTTCCCCCCTCTCCCTATCTCCCTTTTCCTTCCTTCCCCTTACTTCTTTAATTCCCAATCCCTCTACACCTCTCCTTCTTCTCTCTCTCTCTCTCTCTCTCTCTCTCTCTCATTCACTTCTCTCCCCATTCTAATCACTTTCCTCTCTCTTCTTTCTCCCTCCCTCACCCATTAACTTCCCCTTCCCCTCTCTCCCCTCTTCTCCAATTTCCCTTTCTCCATCCTCACCCCTCTACCACCTATCCCTCTCCCCCATCTCCCCTCATCTCATCCAGGTCTCTCCCCTCCCGTTCCTTCCCCTTCTCCCCTCATCTCATCCAGGTCTCTCCCCTCCCTTTCCTTCCCCCTCCCCTCCTCTCTCTTCCCCTCCTCTTCTCCCATATATTCCCTTCTCTCCTCCTCTTCCTCTTCCTTTACCCTCTTCCTCTTCCCTCTCCTTTACTTCTCTTCCTCTTCCCTGTCCTTTACTTCTCTTCCTCTTCCCCTCTACCTTCCCTCCCCTCCCTTCCCCAACCCATCTACGTTTCTCTCCTCTTTCCCCTTCTATCCCCGTTCCTCTCCCTCCTTTTCTTCCCTAACCCTTTCCCTCCCCTCCCCACTATTACAACCCCACCTCATCTTAAGACCTCAGAGAAAAATAATTGCCCAAGGGAAGCTTTCGTTAAAATTTCACGAAATTTTGAGATGAAGTTACGAAGGTCAGAGAGAGAGAGAGAGAGAGAGAGAGAGAGAGAGAGAGAGAATATTAAAAGGATCGAGTCTGAAGGCCAGGGTGTCTGTGTATTATTTATTTATTTTTTTATTCTCTTTAATGGTGCAGGAAATGAGACGCCTTCACGTGGTGGCACCGATTTTGTCATAAATGACTGTGTCATAAAATACTTTGTGGTTCTTTGTGCTTGAGTTGTAGTTGAGTTATACATATATAGTTTAGACTTGTGGTCGAGCGGTTTTTATATCTTGTAGTGCTTCCCATTTGTCATGTAGTGACAGGAGAGGTAAAGAATAGTATGGGACTATTTTTATTTGTCTTGGAAATATTAACAAGTCTCTCACACGGAACGAAGTATAAGTCCCGGGTAGCTACCTCCCTGTCTCGTTATCTGTCTCTCTCTCTCAAATTGCCAAGCCCTTCTCCCGTGACCTGTCTCTAGGATCGCTTGTCCCCTTCTCGACCTCTCTGTTCTATAGCTAACCTCCGTCTGAGCTCTCTTTCCTAAATTCTGGTGTAGCAGGGGTGTGTCACGTGTGTTCCTCGTGGATGGACTAGATCTTTGTTCACGAGAGGACTGCTGACAGCTAACTGCATCATCTCCTTACTGGCCGCTGTCGTCAGCTTTCCTCAGTGTAACTTGCAAACCTCATTTCCTTTTCCCAGGCTCGCAGAGGGCTGTCTATCTATCTATTTATCTATCTATCTATTATGATTTGCAATTATAATATGTAGTCCCACATACTGCTCGGCCGCGCGAAAATGGCGTACCATCGACAGTTAATAGTCCTAACATATTAATACATATTATATACATTATAATGAACTTATAAGCTAATTAAGTGAAATACATAATATTGTAAAAGTAACATAATTGTATGAATATTGTATACATATATTATTCATAGTAAATAGTGATTATTCAGTAATATTACATTTTAAACAAGTTGTATACATATTTGAATAAATGCAATGGTTGTTGTATAACACTTTGTAAGACGTGCATGTACAACAGACGTACGCATATAATTGTGCAATGGTAATACTGCTAGGTTATACATTACATAGAGTTATCACTTTAGTAATGTCTAATATTTCACCTAACTTGTATGATGATACTGGTAATACAGAATTGTGCTATAATTGTATGACTTATATTGTGTTAATGCATAATTGTGTTGGCCTTATATAAGTGTCTTGGCCTTATAATTGTAGTTAAAGTTACATAAAAGTTACATCTTGTTAATGCAACAGTTAATTGGCAAAGTGTAACATAATGCAATCGTTTGTCGTTACATAATTGTTACATATCGTTTGTAGTTACATTATTGTAGTTAAAGTTACATAAAAGTTACATCTTGTTAATGCAACTGTCACATAAATTGGTACATATTGTTTGTAGTTACATAATTGTAGTTAAAGTTACATAAAAGTTACATCTTGTTAATGCAACTGTTACATAAATTGGTACATATTGTTTGTAGTTACATAATTGTAGCAACTGTAACATAATGTAATCGTTTGTCGTTACATAATTATAATATGGAGTTACATAATTGTAATAATTGAAGTCCTAACATATGCTGCGGTCGATGATAGTGATGATGTGCCATGCCACTTGTTTGTGGAGACAACAATTTGCTTTTTTGTTTGTAGTTTATGTGGTATTTTGACATATGTAGTAACACTTACACTTATTTTCATTTGTTTGTTATGTGATCTTACTCTATTTCTCTTTTTTCGTTCTTACTTTTCTTTCTTTCTTTCTTTTTTTTTTTTTTGTATGTATTGATTTTCTATAGTTTGTTTTTCTTCGCTTGTGTACGCTTTTTCCATGTTGTTCATGGCTGCATAATTACTGGCTAATTTCCTTGGGATACTTTTTTAAAGTTTAGTTTATATTGCACAGATATTATTGAAAATGATATTATATAGTCCCATATTTTGTTATTTTATATAAAAAATATATACACTATATACAGTATTAACTATACACACTGACTTGTTGTTCACCTGTACCTATCGTGAGTAATATGTGTGTCAGCACTGTGTGGAAATCATTGTCTTCACGTTTGTGTTGAAGATGTTCACTCTTCCTAACGTCATTTGTGTTGGCCATTTTTTTTTTTTTTTTTTTTTACCTTGTAACTTAATTTATATGTTTCCACTAGGTAGCTTTAATTAATAAATGTTTAATACAGTTCTTTTAATTGCTCACTGAGTAACTGTGATGGTATATTTTCTTTATTACTTTGTAGATGTAATAATGTATAGCTGTATATATGAAACACGTATTTTATGTAGGTATAAATGGTAACACTCGTTGGTAGTAAATAAATGTTATAATAAATGAATGAATATATACGGTGTAGAATATTTATTGTTGGTGATTATTTAGTGTTTGAGTTATGCAGATAACTGAAGTAAGTATGTGTAT
>NC_137069.1:7384463-7386963 GCF_032717465.1 Coenobita brevimanus | reverse complement strand
TGCAAGGAGAGAGAATGAACTGCAGAAATAATGATGCGAGAGAGAGAGAGAGAGAGATAGAGAGGGAGAGAGAGAGAGAGAGAGAGAGAGAGAGAGAGAGAGAAAGAGAGAGAGAGAGAACCGAGGAAGTACTGGTGGTTAAATGAGGTCAAGGATTAAGAAACAGTGTAAGACGAAAGAACGAAGGACGTATTCCCTCCAGTGTCTTGCTTCTGAAACTAAGATATTCTGGAAGGAGGTGAGTGCAGCTTGGTGTGTTTCTGTGTTCCTTGATTAGTGGGTGGACAGGTGTTGGTAATTTTGGTTTGTTCCTTGATTAGTAGGTGGACAGGTGTTAGTAATTTTGGTGTGTTCCTTGATTAGTGGGCGTTCAGAGCCCTAAATCCTTTCCACAGCACTTCTTCCCGACTAGCATCGTAATCTAATGGTAATCCATTTTGATAACTCAGCATTCAAGGTAAATAGGCAGGAATTTTAGGCCAAGTTAGAGTAAAATGGGTATAGGTAGATTCACTGTCCGATATTACTGTAGACGAAAGTTCTAGAGACGAAAGTGTCCTCCTTGCAGTATAGCCGTGACGAAGAATCCTTTGCATCCAGGTGATCAGTGTAGCTATACTAATCAGGTGCGACCATACTAGGCAGGTTCACAGGTAGATATTAGACTAAGGTGTTCCCCTAGCATTAACCGCAAGAGCCGGAAATGCCAAGTACCGTTGAACCCTCCTGATTCACAGTGACAACTTCCCTCTAATCGGGGCCAATAGTTCCCGGCAGCGATGGAGCAATTAGCTATGGCGGAAGTCACACCTGCTCCGGCGCCAGGTGTTACGTAACTCTGGCTAGTTTAACCGTCTTTGGAAACTAAATATGGGAGTGTACAGCCAAAACACACACACACACACACACACACACACACACACACACACACACACACACACCGCTCGCTGGTGCAGTGGTAACGCTCTCGCTTGCCATCTGGTAGACGGGAGTTCGCGCCTCGCTCAGGTTGCGAAAAGTTTCACTGACGAAGTGGGTGGTTACTGTCCCCCTCGAGCAAGGGGACGGGTGTGTGGGTGTGTGAAGGTCACAGCCTTGCCCTTAGATCGGACTATATGAGCTCTCAGCTCCCTTCCGGGAGGGTAAAATGCTGACGATCACGACCATCAAGTGATCCTGATCGACCCGGTGAATTACACACACACACACACACACACACACACACAATTATTTTCCACGTTTGTAATTCGAAGGAAATTTACACCTGGCAAAACACAACACTAATTCAGTCTTTACTAATACGTGTCTCATAAGGGTCGACCTTGCCTCTTTCTAGTAAACATCATTATTATTATTATTATTATTATTATTATTATTTTGTGGTAGGTGGGGGCGCGCACCATCCACCCTTCGATGTAGTGTTGCTCTCGGGTGTCTGCCCTTTCCTCTCCTCCATCCTTCTTTCCTTCCATCCTCCTCTGTCTTTCTTTCCTTCATTCCTTTCTCGTCCTTCTGCCTAAGGGTGACTTTACACTCCTTCTTCATTCTTTTCTTCATTCTCTCCTCTTCCTTCGGCCTGTGGGTGACTCTACACTGAGTGACAAACCAAACTGTTTCCTGTACACCAGGAAACCATTTACTACGCTGGGTGGTAACCATATAACCAAATTTTGGCGCCTGGTGGTTTAGTGGGTAATTACAGAGCTCCAATCGGATTGAACCGGTGAAGGTTTATATCCAAGGGATAGTTAGGGTTTATTGCTCATGTAATGCTACACAGGGATGAATGAGGCTGGTCACTCTCATAAAAGTCAGAACCAACTTGCCTAGCCCCGGGCTCCTACGCTCCTTATGGGGCAACGTAGGATTGGATGATGGATGGATGGATGGATGGATTATTATTATTATTATTATTATTATTATTATCATTATTATTATTATTATCAGTGGTGGGCAGCACAAATGAAGAAGGACCTTGCGCAAGCGCAAAGCGCAATCCACAGTTCACTACCTTGCGCAAGCGCAAATGCGCAATCTGACAAATATTTAGCTTGCGCAATGTCGCAAAGCGCAAGTGCAAACCATTTGCATATATTTTTGGGAATTACCGGTACTGAAAAATATTGAGATACTTAAATGAAACAGCATAACTACTTACTTTTATTTATTATTATTATTTTCTATTATTTGTAATTTGCGCAAGTGCGCAATCTAATATTTAGCTTGTGCAATGTCGCAAAGCGCTAGCGCAAATCATTCGCATAATTTGTGGGAATTACTGTAAAACATATATTGGTATAATTAAATAAATTACTAAATTAGCAACCTCCCCACCACCCGCGGTGACTAAGGTACACCAGGTCATTGTCCGGGAAAAACAGCCTATATTTACCAAGGCATTGGCAAAGATCACGTGATTACTGTATCATCAACTCTCTCTCTCTCTCTCTCTCTCTCTCTCTCTCTCTCTCCGACAGAGGGAGGGAGGGAATGGAGAATA
>NC_137069.1:7344463-7379463 GCF_032717465.1 Coenobita brevimanus | reverse complement strand
AAAAGGAAGGAAGAGAGAGGAAGGAGGGAGAAAGAGAGGGGGTAGAGAGGAAGGAGGGAGAAAGGGAGGGGGGAGAAGAAGGGAGGGGAAAGGGAAGGGGGAAGAGGAAGGAGCGAGAAAGGGAGAGGGGAGAGGAAGGAACGAAAATGGGAGGGGAGAGAGGAAGGAGGAAGAAAAGGGGGGAGAGAGGAATGAGGGAGAGAGGGAGGTGGAAGAGGAAGGAGGGAGGAGAGGGGAGAGGAAGTAGCGAGAAAGGGAGGGACGAGAGGAAGGAGGGAGAAAGGGGAATGCAAGAGGATGGAGGGACAAACGGGGAAAGGGGAGATTAAGCCTGGGGGAAAAGGAGGGGGAAGGAAGGAGGAAGAAAGGGAGGGGAAGGAAGGAGGAAGAAAGGGAGGGAAAGAAAAGAAAGAGAGAGGTAGGGTGAGAGACAGGAGGGGGAAGGGAGGGAGAAGGGAAGGTATGAGGAAAGGGGAGGGAGAGAGGAAGAAGGAAAGGGAAAGAGAAGGAGGTAGATAAGGAGGGAAAGGAGTGGGAGAGAGAAGGGAAGTGGAGGGAAAGGATGGGAAGGGGAGTGGGAGGGGAAGGAGAGGATATGGAATGGAAAGGGAAGGAGAGGTGAAAGAAAAGACGGGGGATGGTAAGGTGGGAGAAAAGGAGGGAAAGAAGGGAGAAGGGGAGAGAAGGGAGGGGGATGTGAAGGAGGGAAAGAATGAGGGAGAGAGAAGGGAGGGGGAAGGGAAGGAGAAGAGTGAGGGGGAAGGAAGGAGGAAGGTGGAAAAGGGAGGAAAGAGGAGAGATCTATAAAGGAGAAGTGAGGGTGGTGAGGAGGAGGGGGTGAGGTGAGAGGAAAGAGAGAGGAAGAACGAGAGGGAAAGTAAGGGAAAGGGAAGGGAGAGGAGGGAGGACAGGGAAGGAAGGAGGGGAATGGAGCAGGAAAGGAGATGGAGGAGGAGGAAGGGGAAGAAAGGGGAGGGGAAGAGATGGTGGGGTTATTTTTGAAGCTCTGAGAGAGAGAGAGAGAGAGAGAGAGAGAGACGAAAACCGCGATAGGGCGTAAAAATCCTCTCGAGCAAGATTGGGTTATATTATATTCTCTTTCCTCATATCTCCTTCCCTCTCCTCTTCTTTCCTTTCTTTCTCACTTCAGTTTCTTCTGTGTTCTCCTTCTCTCTCGCGCGCGCGAGCAAAAAAAAAAAAAAACATTAAAGTGAAAAAAGAAAATAAAACAACTTCTGACAATAATATTCCCTCTTACTGAGATTCCAAAAAACTGGTTGAGATTTTTCGTGAACTGAACAGAATATTGAAAAAAAAAAAAAAAAAAAAAAAAAAAACGAGAAAAGACCAATTTCTAACACTAATTCTCGCTTATTAAGATTTCGAATAACGGGTAAAGATTTTTTCGTGAAAAAAAAAGCAAAGCAAAAAAAAGAAAACGAAAAAAGGTCAATTACCAATAACTCTCATTTTATTAATATTTCGAAAAAAAAAATGGTTAAGATTTTCATGAAATAAAGAGAAGACTCCAATTTCTAATAATAATTTTTCACCTTTACTAAAAAATCGAAAAAAAAAAAATATATGGTTAAGATTTCTAGTGACTGCAGACCCAGATGCCACAAACGTGGATTCTTGATTACAGAACCCGGAGTTATCGAGAGGCCTTCACAACTTCCTAATGGAAAAACTGGTGTCCTAAATCAAGCTCACGTTTCCGAGATTTGCGTGACGGCGGTGAACTTTCAGCGCTACGACACTGCTGATGTTTTGTGGGATGATGTAGGTGTAATAAGAACGAAAATTTGTGGGAAAAAATAATATCCTTAGATTTTCACTTGATTTTAACGAAACTGAGAATGGTGGCCTTTTTTATTTATTTATTTTTATTTCACTAGTATATCATCATCATCATCATCATCACTATTTTATTCATCATCAAATTTTAGTCATCTTCAACACCATCACCACCACCTCCATTATCATCATCATGTCCTAGTTATCATCATCATTATCATCATTGTCCTCGTAATCATCATCATCATTATCATCCTCGTCATCATCATCATAATCATCACTATTATAAGCATCTTTAAATGTCAGTCATCATCATCATCATCATCATTAGCCAAGTAATGTCGATTGTTTGAACAAAAAATGTTTAACATATAATATACTGCATATAGTCATCTCCGAAATTTAGGCACACACACACACACACACACACACACACACACACACACACACACACACACACACACACACACACACACACACACAAGCTTATTGCAGAAAAACTGATGACTTCCTCCAACACTTTCAAACACATCTGTGGAAGTAAAAGATGGGAGGAGTGTGTGTGTGTGTGTGTGTGTGTGTGTGTGTGTGTGTGTGTGTGTGTGTGTGTGTGTGTGTGTGTGTGTGTGTGTGTGTGTGTGTGTGTGTGTGTGTGTGTGTGTGTCACTGTGAGGTGTAGTAGCATAAAGTATGATAATGAGATGTGAGGCAGTGTGAGGCGTTGCAGTTTAAGCTATAGCAGTGTGAGGAATGGCAGTTTAAGATGTGACAGTGGGGTGTGGCAATGTGTGGTGTGGCAATGTGTGGTGTGGCAGTGTGTGGTGTGGCAGTGTATGGTGTGGCAGTGTGTGGTGTGGCAGTGTGTGGTGTGGCAGTGTATGGTGTGGCAGTGTGTGGTGTGGCAGTGTGTGGTGCGGCAGTGTGTGGTGTGGCAGTGTGTGTTGTGGCAGTGTGTGGTGTGGCAGTGTGTGGTGTGGCAGTGTGTGGTGTGGCAGTGTATGGTGTGGCAGTATGTGGTGAGGCAGAGTGTATTGTGGCAGAGTGTATTGTGGCAGCGTATTGTGGCAGTGTGTAGCGTGGCAATGTGTAGTGTGGCAGTGCGTAATGTGGCAGTGTGAGGTTTGGCAGTGTGAGGTGTGGCAGTGTGTGGTGTGGCAGTGTGAGGTGTGGCAGTGTGTGGTGTGGCATTGTGCGGTGTGGCAGTGTGTGGTGTAGCACTGTGTGGTGTGTCAGTGTGAGGTGTGTCAGTGTGAGGTGTAGCAGACTGAGATATGGCAGTATGAGATGGAATTCATAGCGTAGCAGTGTGTAGTGTGGCAGTGTGTAGTGTGGCAGTGTGTAGTGTAACAGTGTGAGATGTGACAGTGTGGGAGGTGTGGAAATGCCTGATAATGCACACTCACGTCCCAGTTTACATACTACAGATGTGCTTCCAACCACTTCAACCCAACGACGTAGTGTAGTTCTTTCACCTTAACTTGGCCCAGATTCTCGTCCTTTTGCAGCTTATTTCACGTTTGGCGGAAAAAGGCAATGATACGGCTCTACATCCATTCCAAAACACTTCCTCGTGACTAGTACCATAGTCTAGTGTTACTTGTTACAGCTCAATATTCAAGAGGGAGAGATGGCAGTTTTAGGCCAAGTTAGAGTAAAAGGAGTATAGATTTTTTCCCACTACTAACGACGTTAATTAGCTCCCGAAACACCTTTGATACTGGAAGAGTCTATTGATGATGATGATGATGATGATGATGATGATGATGATGATGATGATGATGTCCCCCAAAGTATTAAAAAATCGTCTAGAGATACCAAGAAGAGAAAATACGTCATCATACTGAAGGGGTGGTGGCAGGGAAAAGGATAGCCTATTGTATTCATTTGAACTGTATATGGCTACCCCCTAGGGGTAGGGTTTTTTTTTCCAAGAATACTCCCCCAGTATCCCTGCTTGTCGTAAAAGGCGACTAAAAGGGTTGGCGGAGGGTTAGTGCCCCTCCCCGGAAAACAACTAACTAAAAAACAAACAATAAACCTCGGACAAGGACTGACCAAAAGATGACGACCAAGGACCGGACAAAAGGACATGGTAATTGGAACTTGGAATGTAAGGGGAGCGAATGATGAGGTGAAAGAGAGAGAGATTGTCCAGGTGCTTGAGGGTGCGAAAGTGGATGTATGTGGAATAACTGAAACAAAATGGAGAGGAGAAAGTGTGAGAGAATGGGAGTATGGATGGGGTATATGTGCAGGAGTAGGTGAGAATGAGAGGGCAAAGGGAGGAGTATGTACTGTATAGTTGTGAGTAAAAGATGGAAGAGGAGCATAAGACAGTATGGATCAGTTGGGTCAAGGATTGTGTGGGTAAAGTTGAAAGTTGGAATACAAATGTGGGCGATTGTGTGTGTGTATGCACCAACGCAAGATCGTGCTAGAAGAGTGAGAGAAGAGTTCTGGACAAATGTAGAAGTGAGCATGGAAAAGTTTGGAAGGAATGAGAGAGTGTTTTTGATTGGTGATATGAATGGTAAAGTTGGGAATGTGAAGGTGGATGGAATAGTTGGTGAGTGGGGTGTGCCTGCTGAGATAGATGAGAATGGGAGTGCGTTAGTGGACATTTGTGCTGGGAGGGGGTTGGTGATAGCCAATACCCTCTTCAGGCATAAAATGATCCACAGGTATACATGGCGAGTGATGAGAAGGGTGGGTGGTGAACTGAATGAAAGGAAGGCAATGATTGATTATGTGTGTGTGGATGAAAGGATGCGGAGATGAGTAAAGGATGCAAGAGTGTATAGAGGTTGGGGGAGTGGACTTTCTGACTACTACTTGGTGGTGGCCAGAATTAGAATGCAAGTAAAATGGAGGAATAGAAGAAGGGAAAGACGAGAGGAAGGAGTAGTTGCAAGAAGAGTGGAAAGGTTACAAGAGGATGAGAAAAAGGCAGAGTATAAGAGAGAAGTGGAGGAACGATTGGGCAAATATGAACTGGAGCAGATGGGAGACGTGGAAGGTGTGTTTAAGATATTTACAGAAGAAATATGTGCAGCATGTGATGTGGTGTGTGGAAGGAAGAGAAGACAGAGGGGGGGTGCAAGGAACAGCGTGGTGGACTGAAGAGGTGAAACAGGCTGTGGCACAAAAGAAGAAAGCATACAATAAATGGATGAGAAATAAGGGCGTGGAAGAAGTTGAGAGGCGGAAGAGAGAGTTATATGTGGAAAGAAAGAGAGAGGTGAAAAGATTAGTAAGAGAGAGTAAGAAGAGGGTGGATGAGGAATTTGGAAGGAATTTGAGTGTAAAGTGGAGGGACTGTAAGAAAATGTTCTGGAAAGAGATGAAAAGAGTAAGACAGGGTGGAAGTGAAGTTAGCAGGGGAGTGAAAGATAAAAATGGTAGATTACTAGTGGAGAAGGGAGAAAAAGTGAGCAGATGGAGAGAACACTTTAAGGAATTGTTGAACGTAGAGGATGGAAGTAATGCGAGTATAAGTGGCTGGGGAATGGCTGGGAGAAGGAGGGAGGTGAGAAGACAGGAAGAAATCAGTAGGATAGAAGTTGTGGAAGCAATGAAGAAAGTTAAATCGGGGAAAGCCCCAGGAATTGATGGAGTGTGTGGTGAAATGCTGAAGCATGGGGGAGAGATAGTAGTAGAATGGATGTGGAAGATATGCAGATTGGCCTGGGAGGAAGGAAGAGTCCCAGAGGATTGGAAGTCAGGTATAATTATTCCCTTGTACAAAGGAAAAGGGGAAAAAGAAGTGTGTGGTAATCATAGGGGCATTTGTCTTCTTAGGATAATAGGAAAAGTGTATGGTAGGATACTTATAGACAGAGTTAGAGAAAGAACAGAGAAATTAGTTGGAGAAGAACAGGGAGGCTTTAGGAAGGGAAGAGGTTGTGTAGATCTGATATTCATTCTTAGATCTTTAGTGGAAAAGTTTCTAGAGATGGGAAAGAAGTTGTATGCGACTTTCATGGATTTGGAGAAAGCATATGACAGGGTGGATAGACAAGGATTGTGGAAAGTGTTAAGAATATATGGAGTAGATGGGAAGTTGTTGAATGCTGTGAAGAGTATGTACGATGGTGTGAAGGCTGCAGTGCTTGTGGATGGTGAACTAAGTGAATTTTTCTCTTTGAAAGTTGGTTTAAAACAGGGATGTGTCATGTCTCCATGGTTGTTCAATCTGTACATGGATGGGGTAATAAAAGAGGTACAAGGTAGGGTAGTGGATGTTGGAGTGGCCCTAGTGACAGAGGATAGTGTGTGGAAACTCCCTGTACTGTTGTTTGCAGATGATACTGTGTTGTTGAGTGAAGACGAAGGGGAGCTGCAAGGCTTGGTGGATGAGTTTGAGAGAGTGTGTAAGAAACGGAATCTAAAGGTGAATGTAGGGAAGAGTAAAGTGATGGTCTTTGAGAGAGGTGAAGTTAGTGAATGTACAGCGAGGTTGGATGGTGAGGAATTGGAAAATGTGAGTACGTTTAAGTACTTGGGTAGTGTGATGAGTAAGGATGGAGGTTTGGAGGGTGAAGTGCTTGAAAGGGTACAGCAGGGAAGAAAGGTTGCTGGTTCTTTGAAAGCAGTGATAAGAAACAGGGAAGTGAGCATGGAAGTGAAAAAGTTACTACATGACAGTATTGTGATACCAACTCTAACGTACGGAAGTGAAGCTTGGACATTGTTGGAAGGACACAAGTCGAGAGTGAGAGCAGTGGAAATGAGTTATTTAAGAGGAGCCTGTGGAGTCACGTGGAGAGACAGGCTGACGAATGAGGATATAAAGGAGCGTTGTGGTGTGGATGTGGATGTGATAGGAAGCGTTATGAGGAACACACTGAGGTGGTTTGGCCATGTGGAGAGGATGGAGGGTGAAAGACTGACGAAGAGAGTGTATGTGAGTGAGGTGGAGGGGGGAAGAGGGAGGGGGAGGCCGAGGATGAGATGGAGGGATGGGGTGGAGAGGTATATGAGAGAGGGGTGTGTGAGTTTGGAGCAGGGCAGTGAAATGGCGGGGGACACGGCGACTTGGAGGCGATTTGTTTGTGGCCACCCCAAACGGGATTGAGGCGTCTGGCAATAGATAGATAGATAGGTTTCTCCCTCTCTCTCTCTCTCTCTCTCTCTCTCTGACACATTTTCTTCGCATCTCTCTCTTGTCTACCGGTCTGTCCTCCTCCTACTCTCTTTTCTTGCCACCTCTCTCTTTCTCTCTCTCTCTCTCTCTCTCTCTCTCTCTCTCTCATGCACCCCTCTGTCCTGTCCATCATTCTGTCCACCTTCTCCGCCTATATTTACTTGCTCAAGAAAACAAAAACAAATTTCATATTTTTTCGTAGAAAGTACATGGCAGAAAAGAAAATGTCCCCCCCCCCTCAAAAAAAAAAACTAGGAGGCTATTTGCTGGGATTGGATGGAACGAAATAACAGCCAACAGGTCAGAGTGGAGAAAATGGGAGAGGCCCTTTTCCTGCAGTGGACTGACTCAGGCTACTACTACTGTTGCTGCTGCTAGTACTACTACTACTGCTATTGCTGCTGCTGCTGCTGCTGCTGCTGCTGCTACTACTAGTTACTACTACTACTACCACTACTGTTACCATTACTACTACTGCAACCACTATTGTTACTACTACTACTACCACTACTGTTACTACTATTACTACTACTGTTGATGATGATGATGATACTACTACTACTACCAATACTACTACTATTGCTGTTGCTCCTGCTGCTGCTGCTGCTACTACTACTACTACTATTACTACTACTACTACTACTGATGATGATGATGATGATGATGATGATGATGATGATAATGCTGATGGTAAGACGGCATCGATAAGAATGTCGCCGGGGGGAAAAAAAAAATAACATTTCCTTAAAGTACAGAACACCAACAAGAATGTCGCCAAAAACTGAAAAGAAAAGAGATATATTGGAATAATTTTTTCATAACTACACAGACACGAAAAGAATGTCACAGAAAACGAACGTAAAAAATGTCTGAATTTTTTCCCCCTAAACCAGACGACACAGAAAAATTAACACTGCATTCCTTCAACCTATAAATTAAAAAAAATAAAGAAATAAAAGGAGGGATATAGAAGCATGCTGAAAATGCAACACCCGCGCCCACCATCTGGTCCAAGGGCAGAACTTTAACCTTGTTCGGTGACTTTGACCTTTGGCTGATTGGTTTCAGAATTAAATTCCCTCATTCCTCCACCACTCTCAGCCCTTCTCCCAACTCTGGTCTAAATCAGGGGTGGGCAACCTTTGATGGACTGGGGGAGGGAACCGCGCTGTTACTCATCTGGCAGACCAGATCTTTATGAACTTATTAATGATTATATCCTCCTCCTCGAGTAACAGCCCAATAATAATAATAATAATAATAATAATAATAATAAATGCTTGTTATCGTTTATCGCAGGGGCCAAATTATCTCACTGGGCAATAATTTTTTGCACATCTATCAGTGCTGGATCGCCGAGTGCTGGGTGCAGAACGTCAGCGCCTCCCAGTTTGAGCTCAAGTCTTTCTAATGCACACATTTTTGAACAGACTAACTCGAACCAGTGTTTGCCGCAGTGATTAACAGCCAGTAAGACTTGCTGTTTTTTCACTTACTGAGTAAATGATAAAGAGGAATATTTTTGTAAATTTGTGGAGCATACTGGCTGGCCGGTCAGAGTAGGTTTACGGGCCGGATCATGCCCGCGGGCCGTAGGTTGCCCACCCCTGGCCTAAATGAAAAAAAAAAAAAAAGAAAAAAAAAAGAAAAAGAAAAACAAGCTTTAAGCTGAATTTGCCAGGTCAACCTATGAGTCAGCCCTGTGACGTTGACCATTAAGCTATTGCAAAAAGAAAAAAGTTTTATTATAGGCTTCCAAATCGGAAAAATACTATTCGATATATTGTAAACACACACACACACACACACACACACACACACACACACACACCACACAAAACACAATACTTCCTCTCGCTCCGCTAGTGTACGTACAAAGAAAAAGCCAATAGAATATTTGCAAAGAGTGCGACACCTAAAAGAATATTACGTAAAAGAAAAAGAAAAAGAAAAAAATCACTCGTCGCAAATGAGAAATAAAAAGGTAAGAGTAAGTCCCTCGAAAATAAAACTGCAAAAAAATAAGCTAAAAATAACCATATATTAAAAAACTGTCAAATTGAAAGTAGCTCACTCGAAAAAATGACAAAAATACAGATAGACAGGTAGATAGATAGACATAGATGGATAGATAGATAGATAGACAGACAGGTAAATAGACAGGTTGATGGATATAGATGGATATATAGATAGATGGATACATGAATAGATGGATGGATACAGATAAATAAATAGATGGATGGATACAGATAAATAAATAGACAGATAGAAGATAGATATATAGATGGATAGATGGATAGATAGATGGATAGACATATATTCCTTAAAAATAATTTCGAGCAAAGAAAAAAATACAATTGCTTTTCAAGATTTACACAGCCCTAAAATGAATGTTACGAATATGAGAAAGAACAGAAAATAACTCTCCAAAATTAAAAATAAAGTAAAAAAGCGAAAAGAAAAACAATAGAAAAACTGTTCCTAATAAATACACTTCCACGAAAAGCAGCAGCCAGAAACAGCGAAAAAAACAAACGAAACGAAATGGAAATTAGAATAAATTTTTTTTTGAGAAAGCAAGACAAAAAAATAAATACATAAATAAGCGCTCAAAATGAGAGAGAACGAAAAGGAAGTAAAATATATACTTTTTTTTTTTTTTTTAATTACGAGATACATGCCGCATGAGAGAGAGAGAGAGAGAGAGAGAGAGAGAGAGAGAGAGATGGTTGCCAACTAATATACAAAAAAAAAGTTACTCCCAATCAATCAGCCAATCACCGAACCAATGAAACAAGCATCATTAGGCCAGACAATATTGCTTTAATAAAAAAAAAAATGAAGACCCCACAACACTACTCTTAAACACGATAAAGAAAAACTAAAGACTAAAGGAGTACACACGAATATCGAGGAAGAGAGGGAGGGTGGTTTGGAGTGGCGGTGGTGGGGGAGGTGGAAAGAAAACGATGATGAGGAAATAAGGCAGGGTGAGGTAGGGAAGGTAGGGTGAGACGGGGGAAACAGGGGTAGGCAGGCTGAGGCAGGGGTAGGGAGGTTGGTGCAAGGGTAGGCAGGGTGAGGTAGGGGAAGGCTGGTTGAGATAGGGTGAGGCAGGGTGAGGAAGGGATAGGCAAGGTGAGGCACGGGGAGGCAGGGGTGGACAAAAAAGAAAAATAAATGAAGAGAGGTAAGAGGAGAAAAATGAAAATGAGGAAATAGGGAAAAACAAGAGCAAAATGAATGGTAAAGAGAAAGAAAAATAGAAGGGAAGAGAGACGTGATAGAGAAAGAAAGTGATAGGAAATTTGCCGAAAAGAAGTTTTAGATAGATGGATAGACAGATAGAAAGGGAAACTGACTGATTTTTAGACAGACCGAGAAAGACAAAGAAAAAAAAAATACAAAGACAAACAGGAACAAACACAGACACAGAAATGAAGACAGACAGACAGAAAGACAGGTAGACAAAAAAGCAAACAGATAGACAAAAAACAGACAAACATACAGAAATATAGACAAACATATGCACAGACAGACAAACATACAGAGATACAGACAGACACATGCACAGACAGACAAACATACAGAGATACAAACAGACAGACATATGCACAGACAAACATACAGAGATACAGACAGACGGACAAATATACATAGATCAACACACACACACACACACACACACACACAGATGAATAAATAAACTTAAAAATGGATAGACGAAAAAATATATATATTCACATGAAGGAGGGGAAAAATGTACATAAATATTTCGTGCCTGAAAGACTTTGGAAAACTCACATAAAGAAAATAAAATAATGAAATTGTTTGGAACACTGGGTACACTTTATGACTGTGAAGTTTACAATTATGAACAATGAAAGAAGTTATGAATGTGTTTATGCATGGTAAGACGCCTCTATGTACACACGCATGCACATAATACATATAAATACATACATACATACATACACATACACACAAACACACACACTCACAAGCACACACCTCTACACATACACTTACACACACACATGCATACTCTCTCCCTATCCCCCCCTTTCTCTCTCTCTCTCTCTCACACACACACACACACACACACACACACACACACTCTCTCTCTCTCTCTCTCTCTCTCTCACACACACACACACACACACACACACACACACACACACGAAAAAATGGGAGAAAGTTCAATAGCCTGTCAAAAATTATTAGGTAACATCCATATTCAAACTTTGACGCCATTGAAAAAAAATAAAAAAAATAAATAAAAACAGAGACTGATAGTTATTCCAATATTTTAGGTCACAGAAACAAAATATAAACTTTAAATAAAACTAGAACACTGTATAACTGCCCAAGGACAATTTTGATAAAGAAAAACTTTCCACAGCCATTGCCTACTAGAAGCCTAGCTATAAAGGCACCTTGAGGTCAATGCCACTGATGTTGTGCATGTCACCTTAGGTCACCAGTCTGTATGTCCAAGTTTGTTGGCTCTAGCTTTAATGCTTCATGGAAAATCAGCTGACAACCGGAATATCCGGAAAAGTTTTAATTTTTTTTCCCCAGGAAAACTCAAGGTCACTAATCTTGTGCATGTCGCCTTGGGTCATCACAGTGTACAAGTCCACCACGTTTGGTGGCTCTGGCATTATTCTTGCGTGGAAAATTAGGTGACATCCAGAATATCCAGGACAATCCCAGTATTTGACCCTAGTCGATCTTGTAAAATATTCATCCGGTTACGATCATACTCTTTTCAGGTCTGCTCCCCGGCAAGGGGCATATGCTACAAAATGTGTATATTTCTAGCTGAAGTGGTTGTTGAGATAGTGTCAACAATATGGTTTCCTATGTTCTCGATAATATCCGGAGGTACGGTGAACCGATTTCCTTCCAATTTTGTCAGATGAAACGGCCAGCTGGGGGACTCAGCTGACAAAGTTTGAAGGTTCTAGGCTAAATAGCCTCCGGATAATGGCCATTTATTTATTTTTTTTAAGAAAGAAAAATAATTAGAAGACTGTAACTGTCAGAGACAATTACTGATCTCCACCTATAAGAATATTGTTTTTTGTAATAACTCTAAAATCGTTGGTCAAACTACCACCAAAAAGTATACACCTGGTACAGACCCACACAAAACTACTGCCAAGAAGTGCCTAATTTATGTTTTGTTATTACCTGTATGGAGCAGCACTAAAACACGGCTGAAAACTGGGGTGTTCCAAGTATCGTGATGTTACGCATCAATAACCTCATTTTTTTTTTTCTTATAAAGGTTTGGAAAATAATTTTATCACAGGAATTACTTCCATGTTCATGCATCTATAATAGTTTTGGAATAAATTAAGGTTGAAAATTCACGAATTTCGGACACTTTTCGACCTGTGACCTTGAAAAGTAGATCAGTGTCACCGAAACTGCGTCAGTGTAATGGGGTCAAGGTGCTGTACGTCCTTAACAGGTATGATGAAAATCAGAGACGAAGAGTGACGCAATAATGATAATAATAATAATAATAATAATAATAAAATAAAAATAATAATAATAATAATAATAATAATAATAATAATAAAACAATAATAATGACGATAATAATAATAATAATAATAATAATAATAATAATAATAAAACAATAATAATAATAATAATAATAATAATAATCACAAAAACAATGATAAAACAACAACAATAATAATAATAATAATAATAATAATAATTACGATAATAAAAATTATAATAACGACCATTTTTAACAATTAAACAAGAACAACAAAAATAATAATAATAAGTAACAGTAATAATAATAATAATAATAATAATAACAATGACATACAAAGATCTCCACAGATGCTAATAGGTGAAGGTCAGTCAGAAGACCATTGACAAAAGCAATCAAACTTTCCCTATGGATGTGGGAACGTTTAATAAGAATGCTTTGAAACCCCCAAAATAAAGCACACGGCGACAGCAGGAATAAAGAAAAGATAATATAAAGAAAAATAGAAGCTGAGAAAGAGGCTAAGAGAAGAATAAGGTAAGACAGATAATGAAGTGAAGACGTAAAGAGCAGGGAAGGAGCAGGAAGAATGAGACGAGAGAGAGAGAGAGAGAGAGAGAGAGAGAGAGAGAGAGAGAGAGAGAGATGACGGGAAGAAAGAAGGAAAACAGAGGAGAAAGATATGGAGAGAAGAAAGAAGAGTTATGGAAGGAGAAAGGAGAAAAAAGGTGATGGGGAGACGAAGGAAGAAAAGCAACTAAAAAGGAAGAGGGATGGAGAGAGAAGGAAGGAAGGAAAGAAGGAAGGGAGGAAGGGAAGAAGGAAGAAGGCTGAAAGGGACAAAGGAAGGAGGGAGGCGGGGAAGGAAATAAAGGAGAAAGAGAAAGAAAAAAAGAAAGAAAAAACGACAGGAAGGAAGGCTGAGAGGAAGGAAGGAATGACTGAAGGAATGCTGAAAGGGAGGGAGGAAGGAAGGAAGGGAAGAAGTAAAGAAGGAAGGGAGGAAGGAAGGAGGAAATGCCCTATACAAAATCATGATGGAATGAAGATGGGGAGGAATCAAGGGAAGGAAAGAGGGAAGAGGAAGCGAAGGAAAGAGGGAAGAGGAAGCGAAGGAAAGAGGGAAGAAAGTCTGAGAAAGAAGAAAGAGAGGAGGATGGGATAGAAAAATAGCTTATGGATAGAGGGAAGAAAATGTACGGAAGAAAATGTACGGAAGAAAGAAAGAAAGAAAGGATAAAGGAAGAGAGAGAGAGAGAGAGAGAGAGAGAGAGAGAGAGAGATCACTGGCATCACAATACAGAATAGATGGTCCGGGATTAATTCAGTATTGTGTGTGTGTGTGTGTGTGTGTAATTCACCGGGTCGGTCAGGATCACTTGATGGTCGTGATCGTCAGCTTCTACCCTCCCGGAAGGGAGCTGAGAGCTCATATAGTCCGATCTAAGGGCAAGGCTGTGACCTTCACACATGCACACATCCGTCTCCTTGCTCAAGAGGGACAGTAACCACCCACTTCGTCAGTGAAACTTTTCGCAACCTGAGCGAGGCGCGAACTCCCGTCCACCAGTTGGCAAGCGAGAACGTTACCACTGCACCAGTGTGTGTGTGTGTGTGTGTGTGTGTGTGTGTGTGTGTGTGTGTGTGTGTGTGTGTGTGTGTGTGTGTGTGTGTGTGTGTGTGTGTGTGTGTGTGTGTGTGTGTGTGTGTGTGTGTGTGAGAGAGAGAGAGAGAGAGAGAGAGAGAGAGAGAGAGAGAGAGAGAGAGAGAGAAGTTTGATGGGGAAGGGAGAGAGAGAGAAATGGCGGAAGGGAAACAAGAAGCGGTGCCAAGGCACAGCAAACCCGTCTCCGCCAGACATCTTAGTGCAAACACAACAGGATAATTATCTAGTCAAAGATGTCACGTATGAAATCTGGAGTAAATCGGGTGGAAATTGACGATTTTATGCCCATTTGAAATTTTAGCACGATACCCCCGACCGCTAACTGGGAGATGATCCCCCTGATGTAATGAGGCATGTTATGGGACGCAGATTTGAAAGATGCACCTTTAGGTTTTGGTTTCCTGTCTATATGACGATTATGGAAGGAGTTATGGCGAAATAACGATGTTTAAATTTTACATTTGGGGGGCCTACAGCCTGGGCCTTGGCCTAATTTGGCCCAAAATTTAATTAGGTGATCAGTAGGTCATAGCCCATCATCCCAGTAATTTTAATCAAAATCGCACCAGCAGTTATCGAGTAAAATTGTTAACAGTCAGACAGACACACAAACCAACGAACAAACAGACAAACCGAGTGAAAACGACACCCGTCCACGAGCCCCTCCGGGGCGGGGACGGGTAAAAAGGCAGGTAGACAGACAAAAAAGGTGATAGACTAACAAAAAGGGAGACAGGAAGACAGACACACATACTGAGAGAGAGAGAGAGAGAGAGAGAGAGAGAGAGAGAGAGAGAGAGAGAGAGAGAGAGAGGAAGGGGGGGGGGGTTGACCGTGAGCAATGTCACCGATCTGAACCGGTGCTGCAAAATATCAAGCTAATGAGACGGAAGGCAGACGGAAACTGGGCCTGTATTCTGCATAGTGCTTATGGTCGACCCTAGCTAACCGTCATAGCTAAGCAAATTTATGACAGTCAGTCTTATGGCCGTCGGAAGTCGTCGGCCATACCTCACTAATCCAACAACACCGTCAGCTGCTAGAACGCACCGCTCACAATTTGTCAACTTTAAATTTATGGAATAAAATAGGTTCTTGGCATTATTTTCTTGGATTTAAATTGTTTTAACTTCATATTACGACTTTTGGGGAAGTCAGACATAGTAAAATAGGAATTCGTTTGTGAGAAAATGCGCTGAAACGTATTCCCGTTGAAAAGTGTGTAACCAAAAACACTGTCTGACTAGTGTAAACTTAACCTACCTTATTAATTTCATCTAATTTCATATTAGTATTTTTTTGTTGGCTAGGCTAAACTTGGTTAGGTTAAATTTTATTATTTATATATATTTTTTTTATTTTTTTATTCATATCATTATTTATTATAATATACTTAACCTACATTACAAATATTTTCTTAAGTCCAAAGAAAGTTAAAGAAAAGGTTCATTGCTATGGACAGCAATGGGACAATAACCAGTTCATCTGGGTTAGGTTGAGTTATATATTTCTATAATTTGTTTCTGGTTTATTTAATATTTTCATATTTTTTTACACTAACCTTAACCTAAAGTATTTTTTCGACCAGTCTAAACTTTACCTATCCCATTATTATTATTTTATTATATTTAATTATTTATTATTTAATATTTTTTAGACGTCCATAATTAACCTAACCTGCTGGGGCTAGCCCTACAAGTACTGTAAAGCCCAAACTCTGCACATTTGCATTTTTCCGGTAGCAAGATAACGTAGTGTTATGATGACCTTAAGCTCCGGGGTGAGTGGGTTTCTCCTCTTGGTGTCATTCGATAAGGCGTCTCTCACAAGATTGGTGACATACAAAATACCGCCCCTGTCTAGCCGGTATCTCTTGATAAGCTCAGCATCACTGAGCTCGTTAAGCACGTCCCTTCTTCGGAAAATATTCCTCGGCTGGGGATCTGCTTGCTGTGGTGCGGCCATGTTGACACACTTCTGACGGTCATAGGCGGCGTTAAGACAGGGTGAACCCGAACATACCATCGCGCGTCTTATTATGGTCGTCCATAGGAGTTTATGGTCGACCATACGAGTTTCTGACGGAGTTATGTCTAAAATGCGACATTTTGTTTAGATATGTACGACGGACTTAGCTATGACGGTTTGTAGAATCTGGGCCCAGGAGAACCACTCATATGAACCACTGCCAGATGAACCAGCTGAGAGATGAGCCATGGAGATGAACCACTGGGAGATGATCGATTGGAGATGAGGCACCAGGAAATTAAGCCCTGAGACGAACCAATGAGATGAACCACTGGGAAATGAACCACTGATTTGAATTACTGGGAAATGAAGCACTTAGATAAACCACTGAGATGAACCACTGACAGATGACCCAGAGAAGAACCAGAGATGAATTATTGTGGAATGAAACGCAGAAGAATGACTGGGAAATGAAGAAAGGAGAAATAAGCACAGAGATGAACTCCTGGGATGTGAAGCACAGAGATGAACCCCTGGGAAATGAAGCACAGATAAGTGAAGCAGATATGAACCACTGGGAAATGAAGCACAGATAAGTGAAGCAGATATGAACCACTGGGAAATGAAGCACAAATAAATGAAGCAGAGATGAACCACTGGGAAATGAAGCATGGAGATAAACCGTGGAAAATGAAGCACGGAGAAATGAACCACAGGGAGATGAACCACTAAGACAAATTACTGGGAAATGAACCTCTGAGATGAAATTTTGGGACATGCGGTACTTGGAATTGATGCACAGATGAGCCAATGGGAGATGAATTACTTAGAACTGAAGCTAGGAGATAAAACCATCCTCCTTTCAGGGGATTGGGAGGGATCTGAGGATGAGTTTGTATACCCAGGCAGCTCCACCGCCCAGTTATATCGAGGCCACCACTGGAAGGCGCCCCTGTTCAGCACCACCTCTAAATGACCGAAATTAAAGACAGACTAATATGAACCTGAAACGAAGAAAAATGGAACCACTGATAGTTGAAGGAATGTGAATCGAACCACAAAGAAATGAACCAGTGTGAACCCAACCAATAGGAAACTAATCACTATGGACTGAGGCACAAAGAAATGAAAGTGTGAACCGAACCAATAGGAAACTAATCACTATGGACCCAACCACAAAGAAATGAACCAATGTGAACCGAACCATTATGAAACTAATAACTATGGACCGAAACACAAAGAAATGAACCAGTGTGAACCGAACCACAAGAAATGAAGCAGTGTGAACCGAACCAATATGAAACTAACCATTTTGAAGCTGATCCAGTGAGAAATAAACCAGAGTGAACTGAACTAATAAGAAACGAAATAATATGAAACGAAACAACATGGAACCAAACCAAAGAGAAAGAAACCACTAAGAAATAAACCAATCAAAGGAGTCGGGAAAAGACACGTGATTAGGAAGAGACGATGAGAGAGAGAGAGAGAGAAGGAGAGAGAGAGAGAGAGAGAGAGATGGCTGTGTAAGAACCGGGACAAAACTTTATCTTAAGAATGATGGAAGCAGACTGCAAGAAAGAGAGCAGGAGTGTGTGTGTGTGTGTGTGTGTGTGTGTGTGTGTGTGTGTGTGTGTGTGTGTGTGTGTGTGTGTGAGAGAGAGAGAGAGAGAGAGAGAGAGAGAGATGGAAGAAGAGAGAAAAAAAAGAGAGACTGAAGGTAGGAGACAGAGATATGGAGAGAAAAATGGAGGAAAGAAAGGAGGGAAGGTGAGAAGAAAGAGACGTGGAGAGATGAGAGAGAAGAGTTATGGAAGGAAATTGGAAGTAAAAAGAGTGCTGGAGAGACGAAGGAGAAAAGGAAGAGAGGCGGAGAGAGAGAGATCAAAGAAGGAAGGAAGGAGGGAAAGATGGAAGCAAGGGATGGAAGGAAGGAAGGAGGGAAAGATGGAAGCAAGGGATGGAAGGAAGGAAGGAGGGAAAGATGGAAGCAAGGGATGGAAGGAAGGAAGGAAGGCTGAATGGGGCGAGGGAACGAGGGAGGCAGGGAAGGAAATAAAGGAGAAAGAAAATATGAGAAAATGAAAGAAAAAATGGAAGGAAGGAAGGAAGGCAGAAAGGAATGAAGGAAAGAAGGCTGGGAGGAAGGAAGGAAGGCTGAAAGGTAGGAAGCAAGGAAAGAAGGAAGACAGTAAAGAAGATAGTAAACAAGGAAGAAGAAAGAAAGGAAGGAAGAAAAGCCCTATACAAAATCATGATGGGATGAAGGAGGAGGGATCAAGGGGAGGGAAGAGGAAGGAAGGAACGAGGGAAGAGGAAGGAAGGAAAGAGGGAAGAGGAAGCGAAGGAAAGAGGGAAGAGGAAGCGAAGGAAAGAGGAAATGAAGGAAACGGGGAAGAGGAAGGGAGGGAAAAAGGGAAGAGGAAGGGAAGGAAAGAGGGAAGAGGAAGGGAAGGAAAGAGGGAAGAGGACCGGAAGGAAAAAGGGAAGAGGAACGGAAGGAAAGAGGGAAGAGGAAATTAAGGAAAGAGGGAAGAGGAAGGGAAGGAAAAAGGGAAGAGGAAGGGAAGGAAAGAGGGAAGAGGAAGGGAAGGAAAGAGGGAAGAGGAAACGAAGAGGGAGGAGGAAGCGAGGGAAAGACGAAGAGGAAGGGAAGGAAAGAGGAAAGAGGAACTGAAGAAAAGGGGGAAGAGGAAGGGAAGGAAAGAAGGAAACGGACGCGAAGGAAAGGGGGAAGAGGAAACGAAGGAAAAAGGGAAGAGGAAGCAAAGGAAAGAGGGAAGAGGAAGTGAAGGAAAGAGGGAAGAGGAAGAAAAGGAAAGAGGGAAGAGGAAGCGAAGGAAAGAGAGGGAAGGATTAAAAGAAAATGAAATTTTGAGAGAAAAAAAAGTGAAGAGAAAGGAATAGAAAAATAGTTTATTGATGGAGGGAAGAAGAATATTGGGAAGAAGAGAGAGAAAGAAGGAAAGGATAAAGGAAGATAGGGGAGAGGGTGGAAAGGAAAAGAGAGAGAGAGAGAGAGAGAGAGAGAGAGAGAGAGAGAGAGAGAGAGAGAGAGAGAGAGAGAGAGAGAGGATTGTTGGGGAGGGAGGAAGACAGATGGGGGAAGTGAGACTGAAACAAAAAATCAGGTAGACAGACAAAAAGGGAGACAGACAAACAAAAAGGGAGACAGACAAACAAAAAGGGAGACAGACAAACAAAAAGGGAGACAGACAAACAAAAAGGGAGACAGACAGACAGACAGACATACAGAGGATTAATGGGGGAGGGAGGGAGGCAGATACGGGAAGTGAGACTGAAACAAGAAGGCAGGTAGACAGACAAAAAGGGAGACAGACAGACACGCACACACACATACAGAGAGAGAGAGAGAGAGAGAGAGAGAGAGAGAGAGAGAAGGGGGTGTTCGACTGTGAGAAGTATGTTACCGATGTGAACCGGTGCGGCAAAATATCAAGCTAATGAGACTGAAGGTACAGCCGACAGCAGAAGTTCGTCCCACTTAGCGTGCGTGATACGAGCCTGTTGATCTGGTAACACTGTATGAGATAGAGTTGACAGGTACGCTTTAAATGGCTAATATTAAAGAAATGTGTTCGGAGATAAGAACACATTCTCTAATGATACTAATAATTTGTAGCAGGTGGGATAATAAATTTATTGTGAAATGTTTGACATTGGTGTATGAAGATTCTTCGTTACGGACACAGACGCATAGGATTACTTGGACTGGACTGATGTTGCCAGCAAGTATTATATGAAATATTATAGAACGATTGCAGTCTTAAAGGTGAGGTTGCAAGAAAACACTGATTACGATGTCAGTTACACACTAAACAAACACAGAAACTGCCAGTTCGTGTTTCGCCAGTATGCGATTTTGTTTTATAAGTTAAGTCACTTCCCTTTCCGACCTCTCTCCCCACCCGTCTCTCCTCTTCCAAGTCATGCTCTGCCATCATCCACGTTTTATCGTTAATGCTGAAAATCGTATGTCTGTAGGTAAACTGTGGGAAATAATATAAAAGTGTCAATGAGCTTCTTTTCCTCCATCGCTTGAAATGTTATCAATGACTTGAATATAAATGTTAGTAACATGAATAAATAGTCACTGTGGTGGTTAGGAGACATTTCTCGTCATCATTTATGTAACACTTACCTAACTATCGTTCTTACAGTGCCCAAAATACACTCCCTCTCCACCCCCTCGCCGTCTCCTCCCCTCCCCCTTCCACTGTTTCCATCACTTCTCCCCCCTCCCTCCGCCCCCATTTCCAGTAACCTTTGTTTCTAGCCTGCAACACTCCGAATCCCTCCCCACCGTGTTATTGTATTGACCCTGCCCAACTTCTCTCCCTTGTCATTTCAAATGTCTTTTTCTCTCCCTTTTTCATTTTTGTCTCGGGAATCGAACAACATAACGATGTTTGGGTCATGTTTTTGTATAGTATCCTTTAATAATGTGTAATATTATAATGACCGTGACAATGGCGGTCAAGAGGCATTAACTGTTCAAAGGCAGTCAGTGCCTCAGTTTAATGATCAATTTATTTCTCCTCCTCTAGCCATTAATATCTTGCTTACACTTATTTTATAAATCCCAACATACATAAAATATGAAGCACAAACGTCCTTCTTTTCACCAAAGAAAGTATAAAATGAAAAATAATCATTGCGTATGTTGTATGACTGAGGTGGTTTGGACATGTGGAGAGAATGGAGAATGAAAGACTGACTAAGAGGGTGTATGTAGGTGAGGTGGAGGGAGGGAGAGGGAGGGGTAGACCGAGGATGAGGTGGAGGGATGGAGTTGAGAGGAATATATGGGGGAGGGGGGTTGAGTTGGGGGAGGGGAGTCAAATGGTGGGTGACAGAGCGACTTGGAGGCGTTTTGTCTGCGACAACCCTTTCGGGATTAGGGCGTCGGGCTATAGATAGATAGATAGATAGATGTTGTATGATCTACACGCATCCAGAAAATATTTTCTTAAAAGTACTGTCAGTATTCTTGGTGATAATTTGTAGATCTTCAGTTACGATTAAATATAGCAAAATAGATGATAGTCACAAAAGCTGTATCCTCATACATTTGGCTGCCATAATCATCGTAATATACGATGAAGGGGGATTATACCCCTCTGGATGAGTAGATTAAGCCCTTATCGGAATATGCTTGTCATGAGCCCGGACAGCAGGCAGATGTAAGTGGAAGTATGAGATTGTCGCGGTGTAAGGGTTAATTATGGTAAAGGTTCGCTTCCTATCCATCCGAGTCCTTGTCACTCCTGTATCGATAATATCGGCAGTTGCAGAACAGATGTTCAGGGCGCTGACGGACAGCCATGCCGTTACCTTTTGTTCTAACCATGCAATGCAGCTATGGGAATGGAATGATAGGGATAATCTTGCTGACTGCATTCTCTGACCTTGTAAGATCATGCGTTGAGGGAGTTCAGATCAAAGTATATCGATGGCATATTGTTTTAAATTATATATAAGTAGACGTATCTCATAGGTCTCACTTTAGTGCGGAACACAATGTGTGGGGGGGAGGGGATTATGGAAGCAGGAATACTTTGGGTGAGGGAAGGGATTACATATATTACAAGCTGGGACACAGATAAATATGTTATAACGTGAAGGGAGGAGTGAGGGATACAGAAAGCGGGAAGGAGGCGAGGAGGGAAGGAATCCACAAGGGGGGATGGTATTGAACACTGATAGTTACGATGGACATATTGTTATGTAAGTAATTTGGTTACTTGTGTGTAATACAGTTGGCAATATAACATGCACGAGTATTGTGTTTATAATGTCATTACAATTAAGACTCAATGTCCTGTAAATGGTAATAACTGTATTCAAATTATGAAGAACCGATCTAGTTAGGGAGGTAAACAGAAGCAGAGTCAGTTAAATGAAATCGTTGGGAAGGGTTGGGGGTGTTGAGGGAGAGAAACAAGGGGTACTGGTAGAGGGGGGAAGGGAGGGGGGAGAAGTGATGGAGACAGTGGAAGGGGGAGGGGAGGAGACGGCGAGGGGGTGGAGAGGGAGTGTATTTGGAGCACTGTATTAACGATGGTTATATAAATGTTATATAATGTGACGAGTAATGTCTCCTAACCACCACAGTGACGATTTATTCATGTTACTAACATTTATATTCAAGTCATGGATAACATTTCAAGCGATGGAGGAAATGAAGCTCATTTGACACTTTTATATTGTTTCCCACAGTTTATCTACAGACATACGGTATTCAGCATTAACGATAAAACGTGGATGATGGCAGAGCATGACTAGGAAGAGAAGAGACGGGTGGGGAGAGAGGTCGGAAAAGGAAGTGATTTAACTTGTAAAACTAAACCGCATACTGGCGAAACACGAACTGGCAGTTTCTGTGTTTGTTTAGTGTGTAACTGACATCGTAATTAGTGTTTTCTTGCAACCTCACCTTTAGGACTGCAATCGTTCTATAATATTTCATATAATACTTGCTGGCAACATCAGTCCAGTCCAAGTAATCCTATGCGTCTGTGTCCGTAACGAAGAATCTTCATACACCAGTGTCAAACATTTCACAATAACATTATCCCACCTGCTACAAATTAATATTATCATTAGGGAATGTGTTCTTATCTCCGAACACATTTCTTTAATATTAGCCATTTAAAGCGTACCTGTCAACTCTATCTCATACAGTGTTACCAGATCAACAGGCTCGTATCACGCACGCTAAGAGGGACGAACTTCTGCTGTCGGCTGTACACTGCCTCACCCGCCATGCTATAGGCTATACATATTTTGACAGATAGATTGGTAGATACATCGATAGATATATAGGTAGATAGGTAGGTAGATAGCTTGATGGATGGATCGGATAGATAGTTAGATAGGTAGGTAGGTAGACAGACAGACTGATGAATGGATGGATAGACAGATAGATAGGTAGACAGACTGATGAATGGATGGATAGACAGATAGATAGGTAGACAGACTGATGAATGGTTGGATAGACAGATAGATAGGTAGACAGACTGATGAATGGATGGATAGACAGATAGATAGGTAGACAGACTGATGAATGGATGGATAGACAGATAGATGGGTAGACAGACTGATGAATGGATAGACAGACAGATAGATAAGTAGACAGACTGATGAATGGATGGATAGACAGATAGATAGATAGACAGACTGATGCATAGATTGATAGACAGGCAGACAGGTATAGAGGGTGTCAGGTAACAAGTACACCTTCCAGGGCTACATCATCAGGTCATAATATTTACCCTCAAAAATTATCTTAACAGCGGGTCAAATATCCAGTGGTGAGGGAGATGTACAGCTGGGAACACATCCACCTGGTACAGCATCAGTGTGTAGCAGAGGTGTAGCCTTTGTTACACTTGACAACCCTGACATAATGACATGTTTGTTGGTGGCGCTGACATGAACGACGTGAGGTGTTAAATATTAGCTGACATGACAAGGTGACCGTGATGCATGAATGTCTTAAATTGTAGCTAGACCTCCACTTCACACCCACACACACACACACACACACACACACACACACACACACACACACACACACACACACACACACACACACACACACACACTGTCCCGGTTTCATATGTAAGTAAAAATGACAACAAATTACTTATTCATTCGCCTAAAAGATGGCGCTTGGTGATTATTTGCAGGTGGAGAGATAGGGGGGGTCGGGGGGGACGCTTGGGTGAGGGAGGGATAGGGGACACCACGGAGTTAACAAGCAATAAATTAGAATAGAGCATTGCTCATTACTCTTTCTTTTAATCAAAATAATAGACGGAGTTAAATTCGTAAAATAATTCAGAGAAAATATTAAGTATATATAAGCAGAATAAATGATGGGGAGGGAAGAGATGGGAGGGGGAGAACGAGGATGGGATGGGGGGATGGAGTACAGAGGTATATTCGTATGAGAGAGGAGGATGTAAGTTAGGGGGAGTGCAGCGAAATGGCAGGAGACAGGGCAACATGGAGGCGATTTGTCTGTGGCCACCCCTTTACGGAATCAAGGCTTCTGGCTATAGATAGACATAGAATAAATGGCTGCTTGGTAGTTACTTGGGACTCTGAAGGAAGCAAAGGGGTAATAAGCGAATTAGTCTAATGTAATAAGGGCACTGACGACTTTACCTGTTGACCTTTATACCCCACGTGACCTATGCCCGAATTCTCGTAGGGTAAGGAGGCTCCCTAGCACCTCCTCCTTAGCGATTTATTTTTGAATATGACTGGGTAGCATCCTATTGTACGTTATTTATGCAGCGTATGGCGATGTTTGAAAGATGTATATAACGCAGATTAGGACAAAGTGTAAGAAGCAAAATAAATGGCAGAGGAAAAGGTGTTAGGGAGCTTCCTTACCTGACGAGAATACGGGCCTTAGTGCAGAGAGAATACTGGTAATAAATACAGGCAATTCCACACAGAGTAATTGTGGAGAAAACTGAGGTTGAGAATAAAACTGAGGCCACACTAAGCCAATTATATGCAGGTAATCTGGCCAGGTAGGCTGCTGAATCGTAAATATGGGATTATTAGTAGTAGTGGGATTTATGGAGGAGGAGGAGGAGGAGGAGGAGAAGGAGGAGGAGGAGGAGGAGGAGGAGGAGGAGGAGGAGGAGGAGGAGGAGGAGGAGGAGGGGGGGAGGAAAGAAATAGAGAAGGAGGAGGAGGAGGCAAACAGAAAACAGTTTATGAATGTGGCATTCGTGCAGTGGGTGTCTGAGTTGTGTGGTTGGGAGGAGGAGGAGCAGGAACAGGAAGAGGAGGAAAAGAAGAGGAAGCCGTGGCAGAGGAGGAGAACTGAACACAACTGACAGACGGTTTCACTCAGCTGACAGACAACTCCCCGTCGTGGTAGTGAAGGGGTTTAATGAGGTTACATAGAGGCTGTGGTAATTGCCGTGGTCTGGTGATAAGGGCGGGGGTAGGAATAGGACTTTAAAATTACTGCAAATTGTTGGTAATAAAGTTTCTCTCTCTCTCTCTCTCTCTCTCTCTCTCTCTCTCTCTCTCTCTCTCTCTCTCTCTCTCTCTCTCTCTCCTAATGCTTTCCAGCATGCACATCAACACAAAAACTGCAATATATATATTTTCCGTTGCAGGCTGTGTTGCAATGTTGTATTAATTATTTTTTCACTCTGATAAGGATTTTGTTGTAGGCTGTTCAGTAAGGAGGGTTATGGATTTATTTTTCCTCCTTTACTTATTTATTTATGTATTTATTGTATTGATATGTTCATACTTTCCTTTATTTATTAATCTTATTTGTTTTCTTATTTAGCAGTTTTTCCCATTGATTTACTTTTTATTTACTTATTTTTAACGTACTTCTGTATTTTCATTTATTTCATATATTATTTATTTTACTCATTTTTATTAATTTTGTTTTCGTGTTGCATTTATTTATTTTTATTTGCTTTATTCGTCCATTTTTTAATTATTTGTTCGTCTTATTTATTCATCATCATCATCTAATCCTATGTTGCCCAATGAGGAGCGTAGGAGCCCGGGGCTAGGCAAGTTGGTCCTGACATTTAACCTCTTTGCGCCCCGTGTCCTCAGTATGGGACGGAACTGGGCGTTTTCAAAATTTAATAAAGAAGGGAACCACCTTTGAGTTTCACGACTATGAGCCGACAGGCGGAGGGCGGTACACCTAGCACCCCTCCAGCAAAATCCGTCGCAGAGGAAGTCTGGGAACTAAGGAGTTAAGATGAGAGTGACCAACCTCATTCATCCCTGAGTGGCACTTCGTAAGCAATAAACCCCAACCATCCCTTGGATATAAACCTACACCGACTCAATCAGATTGGAGCGCCTTATTTACCCACTAAACCACCAGGTGCCAAAATTTGGTTATATGGTCACCACCCATCGTAGTAAATAGTTTTCTGGTGTACAGGAAACCATTTGGCTTGTCACTTAGTGTAGAGTCACCCACAGACAGAAGGAAGAGGAAAGAATGAAGGAAAGAGAGACAGAAGAGGAAGGAAGGAAGGAGGGAGAGAAGAGGGGAAAAGACAGGCATCCAAGAGCAGCACTACATCGAGTGAGTGGATGGTAAGAATAGATCAGATTATTGTGGTAGGAATGTAATAGGAATAAATCAGATTACTGTGGTAGGAATAGATCAGAGTATTGTGGTAGGAATGTGGTAGGAATAGATAAGATTATTGTGATACGAATAGATCAGATTACTGTGGTAGGAATAGATCAGATTATTATGGTACGAATGTGGTAGGAATAGATCAGATTATTGTGGTGGGAATGTGGTAGGAATAGATCAGATTATTGTGGTAGGAATAGATCAGATTATTGTGGTAGGAATAGATCAGATTATTGTGGTAGGAATGTGGTAGGAATAGATCAGATTATTGTGGTAGGAATGTGGTAGGAATAGATTAGATTATTGTGGTAGGAATGTGGTAGGATTAGATCAGATTGCTGTGGTAGGATGTAGTAGGAATAGATCAGATTATTGTGGTAGGAATGTGGTAGGAATTGATCATTGTGGTAGGAATGTGGCAGGAACAGATCAGATTATTGTGGTAGGAATAGATCAGATTATTGTGATAGGAATATGGTAAGAATAGATCAGACTTTTGTGGTGGGAATGTGGAGAGAACTGATTATTTTTTAACATCCTTCAGCCCTTAACCTAACTTCTTTCCGTCTTAACATAACTTCCTTCCGTCTTAACTAACTTCCTTCAGCCTTAATCCTAGTTCCTTTATTTTTTAACTTCCTTTCTATATCTTCCATCTGTTTTAACCTAACTTCCTTCATCTTTAATCTCAATTCCTTCATTCTTTAACTTCCTTCCTATGACTTCCTTCCGTCTTAACCTAACTTCTCCTAGTCTCACAACTTCCGTATTATCTTCCTCTATACTGCCAAGTCTAACCCCCTTCCGTCTCTCCTTCCCTGTTATCTTCTTTTATTATCCCGTCGTAGAAGACTTTGTGGTGAGTGATGACTGCAGTGTTCCTTGGGAGAAGAATAAGTAGGAAAGGGAAAAGGAATGGGTGAGGGGAGGAGAGGGGAGGTAGGGAAGAATAGGGGAGGGAGGGAGGGAGGGGAGGGAGGGAAGGGAAGGGAAGGGGAGAGGAGGGAAGGGAAGGGAGCTGTAGGGTTGTGAGAGGTAGGAAAGGGATGAAAAGGGAAGTGAAAGGTAGAGTAGGATAGGCAGGGGAGAGGAGAGGAGGGGAGAGGAGAGGAGAGGAGAGGAGAGGAGAGGAGAGGAGAGGAGGGAAGGGAAGGGTAGGGTAAGGTAGGGTTAGAAGGGGAGAGGAAGGGAGAGGAGGGTAGAGTAGGGTAGGGTAGCAAAGGGTCGGGTAGGTTATTTAATGTGAGAGTGAGTGAAAGTAAGCAAATTAGTGAAAGTGGGAAATGAGAGAGAGAGAGAGAGAGAGAGAGAGAGAGAGAGAGAGAGAGAGAGAGAGAGTGTTAATCCGTTTTCCCAGCCAACCTCAGTGTATAATAATCCACGTATAATTTGTATATAATTTCATTTGTGATAATTTATAGGCCACGTCCGTTGGAGTTATTATAGTGTGGGTACAAGAGGCCTGGAGAGTGTGGTGGTGGTGGTGGTGGTGGTGGTGGAGAAGAAGAAATGACGATGATGATGATGATGATGATGATGATGACGGTGATGATGATGATGATGACGGTGGTGGTGGTAATATTGGAGATGGTGATGGTATTACTGGTGATGACGAGGATGGTAATAACAGCGGTAGTGGTGATTGTGGTGAAGGTAAGGGTGAGGGTGATGATGATGATGATGATGTTGTAGAGCAGGGTATGACAAGAGGATGGTGGGGTAGGTGGGACAGGAAAGGAATGGGAAAGCAGGGCATGCTGGAGTAAGGCAGGGCAGGGCAGGAGGCGGTGGCTCATCCGGTAGAGAGATGGCGTGCGGTCCAAACGGACCCAGGTTCAAATCCCGGCCGGGGCAGGGAACAGTTTAAGGATTTGAATTTCATTAAATCAGGCTTTACTGATCTATCAGAAGACCCGCCGACATGTCGTAAAAATACCCCCGCTAATACCAATACACCAGTCCTGTATGAGACAGCCCTAGCATGTATTCAATATGGACGGTGGGTGTTAGCGCCGAAGTGGTGACATGTAGAGGTGTATGGTATGTAGGAGGACTGCTGGGCCTTGATAGCAGGCTGTGAAGCCTATGCCCAGAGTTGGACACGTAAAAAAAAAAAAAAAGAAAAAAAAAAGGACAGGGCAGGGTAGGGTAGGATAAGACAGGACACACAGCTGGGCAGAGCAAGTCAAATAGATAAACAGATAGTCAGGTTGATATGAAGATTAATAAATAGAGTGTTAAGCTAATAACCAGATAGATAGCCAAGTTGGTAGGCAGATAGATAGATAGATAGTTAATTTGATAGGCAGATAGATAGATAATCAAGTTGATAAGCAAAGAGATAAATAGTCAAGATGATAAGCAGATAGATAGACAGATATTCTAGTAGATAAGCAGATAGATAGATAGACAGTCAAAATGATAAGCACATAGATAGTCAAGCTGATATGCAGATAGATAGACAAGTTGATAAGGAGATAGATAGATAGTCAAGTTGGTAAGCAGATAGATATATAGACTGTCAAGTTGATAAGCAGACAGACAGATAGATAGTCAAGTTGATAAGCAGATAGATAGACAGATAGATAGTCAAGTTGATACGCAGATAGACAGTCATGTTGATATGCAGATAGATAGACAGTCAAGTTGAGATGCAGATAGACAGATAGATAGCCAAGTTGATATGCAGATAGACAGATATATAGATAAACTGATAGATAGACAGATAGACAGTCAAGTTGATAAGCAGAAAGTCAGACAGTCAGTCATGTTGCTAAGCAGACAGATGGATGTATAGATAAACTGATACACCGAAAGTTTAAAAAAAAAGTCAAGAATCAATAGCATAAAATACATCTAACACTCCCATATACCTTGCAAACCGCCACGCAGACACTCATATATCTTGCATACCGTGCCGCAAACACTCATATACCCCGCAAACCGCGACGCAGACCACAAGCCAAACCAAAATTGTTCCGATTTCTGTGTTATATCTCTGCATCGCTGTTAATCTGGAACCCCCCCCCCCCCGGCTTCTAGATAGACATTAGATAGATAGATTGATAGATACATAGATACATACATACATACACTGAGACAGATGGGTAGATAGACAGATAGATAGATGGACTGACAAGCAGAGAGACAGATGGACATAATCATAAAGATCACCAACCCACCCCATCAACTTATCTTCTCTGTTCAACCACACACCCACGCTGCCCATCTACACTCACCCACCCGCCCACGCTGCCCCACCCTGCCCCACCACATCTGCCCTACCCAATCATCCCACTCCACCCACCCACCCACTCAACCTGTTGCAATAATAATAATGTGATGTAGGAGGACATTTAAAAACCTTCAGTAATTGTCCATTAAGCTCCACCATGCTGACTTTACTAGCGACTTGATTAGTCTCAATTTCTGTCACGGGAGACGCCTTTCAGGCAATTTTAATCCACACAAACAAATTCCCAACGAAAGTTCCCCTTGTTCGACTCCCTTCGGAGCCCTCTAGATAGTTCCCCCTTAATTTCCATAACAGACAAACACACAGACACACTTTCAAAAATATGGATGAGATATGAGAGTTCAGGATCCTAAAATTTGTATGATTGTGTGGTTTGAATTTGGACCCCATAAATCCCTTTAAGAGCCCCCCACCCCCACACACACAAAGGAAAACCTGCGGCGCAGTGACATTCGACCGAAAAGCTATCCAAAACAAATTGTGGCCAAACTGTATATTAGTCCTGTTACACAGTGTGGGTGTTGTGTGATCGAGTGTAGATTATGGGTCGTGAGAGTGGTGGTGGAATGGGATGAGGTGGGAAGAAGGGAAAGGGAATGGTAGGACAGGAGAGGGCCGGGAAAGGAAAGAAAAGGAATGGTTGAGAGGAGGGGTTTTATCCGCCCTGTGTGGAGTACAACTCTCATGTGTGGGGAGGCTCCCCACATACAGCTCTTCTCAACAGGGTGGACTCAAAGGTTTTTCGTCTCATTAACTCTCCTCCTCTTACTGACTCCCTTCAACCTCTGTCTCTTCGCCGCACTGTTGCATCTTTATCTCTTTTCTATCGCTACTTTAATGGTCACTGCTCCTCTGAACTGTCTGCATGCATTCCTCCACCTCTATGACGGGCGCGCAGCACCCGTCTAGCAGCAAACTCTCATCCCTTTTCTGTCCAACTCTCTAATGCAAGAGTTAACCGTTACTCCCAGTCCTTCATTTATGCAACAGGTCAACTCTGGAACTGTCTCCTTCTGTCTGTATTTCCTGCTGCCTGTGATCTCCAGTCTTTCAAATGCAGTGTGTCCAGGCATCTTGAAATTAATGGATCTTGAATTTGGCTCTCTCTATATTTTGTTTTTCTCTTGGAGGGAACTGTTATTGCGGGCTCATGGCCTTTGGTTCCTTCTTCCTCGCATAAAAAAAAAAAAGATAGGGGAGAATAGGAAATTACAGGAGAGGTAAAGAGAAGGGAAGGGAATGGAGAGGAATGGCAAGGGCAGGGTAGAACAGGAAGGAAAGGGAGGGACAGGGAAGGGAAGCGAAGGCTAGGAAAAGGAACGGTGATATAGTGCGGTTGCTATGTGTTGGGGTGTAGATTATGGGTAGTGTGAGTGGTGATGGGATGGGGAAGGGAGATAAGAGAGGAGGAGGGAAGCGGAAGGGGAGAGTAGCGAAGTGCAGGGCTGGAAAGAGAGGGGGAAGACAGAGGATGGGCAGGAAAAGTAAAGGCACGGTACAGAAAGACTAACAGGGGAAGAGTCGAGACGATAAGAGACGAAAAAGTAAAAAGATGGAAAGGAGAGGAATAGAAGAGAAGGGGAGGGCGGAACAGGAGACGGCAGGGAATGGAAGAGAAATGACTGACTGAGAGGAGAGGACCGAAGGTAGAGGAGACTAGAGGAAAGGAGAAGAGAGAAGGTAGGAGAAATGCGTAGGAGAGAAGAGAAGGAAGAGAAAGGAAGGGAATAAAAAGGGTAGGGTAGAACTGGAAGGAAAGGGAAGGGACAAGTGATGTAGCAATGAAAGTCGAACTATATATCAGTCCTTTTACACAATGCGACTGCTGTGTGTTGGGGTGTATAGATTCTGGGTGTAGTTTTGTGGTGGAGGGATGGGAGGGGAGGGGAGGGGAGGGGATGGGAAGGAAGGCTGGGATGGGAAAGGTGTGCAGGGTAGAAAAGGGCAGGATAAGGATAGGTAAGGAAGGAAAAGATTGTGAAAAGAGAAAAGGAGACAAGAGGGGAGAAGAGGAGAAGAAAAGGGAAGAGAATGGAAAGCAGTGAGAAAGGAAGAGAAGGAAAAGACAGAACATGAAGGGAAGGGAAGGGAAGGAAAGGGATGGGCAGAACATGAAGAGAACGGAAGGGAGAGGATGGACAGTACATGACGGGAAGGGAAGGGAGAGGATGGACAGTACATGACGGGAAAGGAAGGGAAGGGAAGGAAAAGATAATGTGGCAGTATTTCAAGCTCTACGTTAGCTCTTTACACAGTATGATTGTTGTGTTGGGATGGTAGATATTAAGTGTAATTTTGTGGGGATAGGATGGGATGGGAAGGAAAGGGAGGGAAGAGACGGGGAGGGAACTATGTTGAGGAAAAGGGATGGGAAGAAGATCATGGGAAGTGAAAAGAAGAGAAGTGAAGAGAAAAGAAAAGAGAAGTGAGGAGAGGAGAGGAGAGGAGAGGCGAGGAAAAGAAAGAAAAGATAAGATGAGAAAAGAGAGAGAAAAAAAAGAAACGAATGGAAGCGAGGGGCAGGGTAGGGCAATAAAGGGGGAGGGGAAGAAGAGAAGGGGAAGGAGTAGGCAGGGTAAGGCAGGGTAAGGCAGGGCAGGACTAGAGATGAGAGAACGGTGAAGGGAAGGGAAGGGTAGGAAAGAAAGGGAAAAAGAGAGGTAAGGAAGGGGAAGGGAAGGGAAATCAAAGGAAAGGCATGGGAAGGGAAGGGACAGTAAAGAAAGGGGAAAAGAGGAACAAGGAAGGGTGAGGGACGAGAAGGAATGGAAAGAAAGGGAAGGGGAGGGAAGTAATGGAAGGGAAGAGAAGGGAAGGGAAGGGAAGAGAGAAGAGAACGATGAAGGCAAGGGATAGTAACGGAAGGGGAAAAGTGAGACAAGGAAGTGGAAGGGGGGAATAGGGCAGGGCAAGGAAGGAAAGACGAGCATGAGGAAGAGAAGAGGAAAGGCTGGGCAGTGAAAGGCAAAGCAAGGCAGGGTATGTTTGGTATGTTTCCTCAATTCACAACAGACACTGCAATAAATCTCCACCTTTTATAAACACAGCAAGATACCTATTTCACACAGACAGAGGGCCATGTTTTCAGAGTTGATATATTTGCAACCAAACGAGAAGACTCACCAAGAATGCATTATTCGTTGAGGAGGTGTGGAGATAAGTAAGATTTCCGTGAGTTGTAATAGCGCTTGTTAATGATTCGTGCACTCATCATCATCACCATCATCATCATTACCGCCGATGGAGATTATGGAATGGGAAATGAAGGAAGGAAGGATAGTTGGTCAGCATCTTGAGAGAGAGAGAGAGAGAGAGAGAGAGAGAGAGAGAGAGAGAGAGAGAGAGAGAGAGAGAGGAAGGCTACTATACTCCGTTCACTTTAACTAGGCATGAAATTGCCATCTCTCCATCTTGAATGCTAACCTGTAACAAGAGATTAACACTAGAATATGATGTTAGTCACGAAGATGTGTTATGGAAAGGATAGCAGCGGCACGGTATTGTCTTTTTTCTGTCAATGAGCTACGTGAAATAAGCTGCAAAAGGACGAAAATCCCTACCAAGTTAATATGAATGAATTTCAGTCTACAATTTTATCAGTTCATTGGTATCATGCTTTTGGTTCCTCCCTCTCTCTCTCTCTCTCTCTCTCTCTCTCTCTCTCTCTCTCTCTCTCTCTCTCTCTCTGTCGCTTTGGCGCTGAGTAGACTGAAAGAAAAATATATATATACACTCAAACCTCGATTTAAGGGACCTCCATTTAAGGGATTTCGGATTTAAGGGACTCCATATGCTACCTGACAAACGGACAAGACCATTCAGAAGTGATACGTAATGTCTGGGTTATACATATTAATATGTTTCTTTATACGGTACCCGTAAAATAATATTCATAATCATATAAATAAGAAAAGTGAAACAATCATTGCATTTCATATTAAGATTGTCTTTATATGTGGTAAAACAATGGACATTTTCAAGTAAGGGACATTTTCAAGTAAGGGACAAGTTGATTCCCCATTTAGTCCCTTAAATCGAGGTTTAAGTGTACTGCTTTTTATTTTTTTAGAACGATTTCCCGTAATTCTCTTAATAACAGTCACTTGCGTCCTTAATATGATCGATAAAGTGTTATACATGCATACAACTTTCCAGTTTTACTTTTCCTACCGTCATCACCATCTTCCTTACACCTGCATACACCTCTCCAGTTTTTCTTTACCTACCGTCATCACCACCTTCCTTACACCTGCATACATCTCTCCAGTTTTCTTTACCTACCGTCATCACCACCCTCCTTACACCTGCATACACCTCTCCAGTTTTCTTTACCTACCGTCATCACCACCTTCCTTACACCTGCATACACCTCTCCAGTTTTCTTTACCTACCGTCATCACCACCCTCCTTACACCTGCATACATCTCTCCAGATTTTCTTTACCTCTTATGCAGTGTTGAAAATTACTCTGCCCACCATTTCTCTATCGTAAACCGACTCTTCATTTACGATATCACTGCTGTAAAGATTTGCATACGTTTGAACTGTTTTAATCTCATATTTTCTTCTGCTCATTACTTCGCTAGATTGTTTCAGGGCAGACATTTTATATCTGGATTTATTATGCAAACTTTTTATTTAGTTTTATTTGCCTGTCTTCATCTGGGACATTCACCTCTCAACAGACCCCTATGTTGGTGAAAGAGAAAGCGACAATTTATTCACACAGTTTGCAATTCCTTTACCACGAGGGCGCTCTCCTAGTTAAATAAAGGAACCTGAGTCTTGCAGTAATAACGTGAAGCAAAAAAGATGGCGATATACTAGGAAGGTAAGCTTCATAACAAAGCTGCTCAGTACTTCACCTACCGTACAGAGTCCCAGAAGTACGAGTAGGTACCAACACCAGGCGTTACGGAAAGGTCACAGCATCACCCCAGTCTTACCTGCAAGAAAATACACTCATTAGGCACAGGTAGAGAGTGCCGTAGGGGTGCTGTGAAGTGCAAGCCCTACTCACCTGCAAGAAGCACACTAATTAGGCTCAGGTAAAAGGTACTGTGGGAGTGTTGTGGGGAAGAGGTAAGAGCACGAGAAAAAGGGGATAAGTGCAGCAGGTCGACTGGATCATGGTAAATATATCTTGTCAAGTTTAACATCAGCTGAAACTGTCTGCTCTCTGACTTATATGCTGAACTATACCAAGAGATTAACACCCTAGAGGCATATGTCATCTTAGAATAACAGGAAAAACATACGGCAGGATACAATACTGAGAGAGTCAGGGAAATAACAGAGGAATTTGTTGGAGAAGAACAGGGAGGTTTTAGGAAGGGAAGAGATTGTGTAGATCAGATATTCATCCTAGTGTGTTCAGTGGAAAAGTATCTAGAGAAAGGAAAGACGTTGTATGCGGCCATCATGGATTTAGAAAAAGCATATGACAGAGTGGACAGACAAGGAACGCGGAAATTATTAAAAATA
>NC_137069.1:7334463-7339463 GCF_032717465.1 Coenobita brevimanus | reverse complement strand
GATGGCAATTTTAGGCTACGCTGTAGTAAAATGCGCATAACTGCAAATATCATTATAATAATTTGTGGTGTGGTGCCTACGAAACCAAGAATTAAATAAATGACCACTTTAATATTTATTTTTTTTATGCATGGAAGAAGGGACTAAAGGCCAGAAGCCCGCAAGATTATTCCCTCCAAGAAAAAAACAAAAACAAAATACCAGCAGAGAGCCAAATTCAAGATCCATTCATTTCCAGATGCCTGGACACACTACCCTTGAAAGACTGGAGGTCATAGGCGGTAAGATATATAGACAGAGGGAGACAGTTCCAGAGTTGACTTGTTGCATACAGGAAGGAGTGGGAGCAACGGTTACCTTGGGAGCACTGGGTTACAAGGAGGGTGAAAAAAATCGACATTTATCATTCCCGTCGGTTAAGGAAGATCCCTGACACCCCTTCCTAAGCAATTTAGTTTGCTTATAACACCTTGACGTCCTCTTCTGTGTTACCTAAATCATTCTAATACCACCATACTCTGCATCGTATAAAATGATATCAGCCAGTCGTATCCAAAAACAGATCGGTACGGAAAAGGTGTTAGGGAGCTTTCTTAACTTTCAAGAATACAAGCCCAAGACCTTGTTGAACAGTGCTATGCTTCGATTTAGCCGGGAAAATAATAAACAGTTTCTCAAGCACTTGTGGAGATAGAAGGTCACCGATACTCTATTTTCCTTAATTACAGCTGGGTCGAAGCATTGCCCTGTTCAGAAGGTATTTAATATCACGTCAAGGCTGTTTTCACTCGGTATTTTTCTGTGTTCTACCTTAAATGTGATGTGTTAATACTGCGAATATCATCACTGTCGATTTTTTCATCTGCTTTGTGGTCCAAAACTTACAACTACAATCTTGGTGTAAATGCCTGGCCATGTGGAGAGAAAAGAGACTAATTTATTTTACCGACTTATGACCCATACCTCTCTCGTCCACAGAATAAAAAAAGGTAGGTAGTAGGAAGATTAAAATGGAGAGTAAAATCACTTGCCGGTATTTTGAATTAATGAAAAAATACTCCCCCACAGTGAAGGGACAACGCTTCCACAAATTTCCAGCTCCAAGAAACTTCTATCATTCAAACTTTTTTTCCTCAAAAGCCGGAATCGAACTCATGTCCTGCCAATCCACAGTCCACTCCTCTATCCACTCGGCCACCACCTCCATCACGAAGTTTTGGAGTCATCACGCTAGAAGGGAAACGAAATATTACTTTTTCTTTCTTTTTTGAGACACACCCTTGGACGCCTGCCTTAAGTTTGGTGGAGTTAGTTGGACCGGTTTGAACTATGCTATGTTGCTATGTTATGAAGAGAAGTAAACTGGATCAGAATGAGTGAGGGATAGGTTGGATTGAATCTAGTCGAGTTAGGTTAGGTTAGGTGAGGTTAGTTAGGTGAGGTTAGGTTAGGTTAGGTTAGGTTAGGTGGGGTGAGGTGGGGTGAGGTGAGGTGAGATGAGGTGAGGTGAGGTTAGGTCAGGTCAGGTCAGGTTGGGTTAGGTTAGTTTAGGTTAGGTTGGGCTGAATGGGACTAAGTGAGGCGAGGTCATATTAATTTAACTTAGGTTTGACTGGATTAGCATGTCAGGTCAGGTTAGGTCAGAATTTGCTAAGATTACAATGATTAGGATAAATTCGCTTGGATTACGTTAGGTTAGATTACATTAGGTAGGGTTAGACGTTGGTGGTTTAGCCTTACCATCTTAGAAATCCTCAGACAAGTGCTGGCTAGATTTTCCACACTGGATTCTGGTGTGGGATTATATTTGGTCAGATTAGGTTAGATTAAGTTAGATTAGGTAAGGTTAGAGATTTAGTGGTAGTCTTTATAATCCTAGAGTTCCTTGGACAAGATCGGGTGATATTTATTTTTACAGAATGGGATTTGTCGTCGGATGTAATCTCTATGTTATGCTATGTTATGCTATATTATGTTAGAAACAGTAGATTAGTGATATTCTTCCCTACTGGGCTTTGCTGTTGTTGCTTGTAATCGTTAAGTTATGCAATTTTACTTTATGCTATGTTATGCTACGTTGTTATGCTATGCAACGTTATGCTATGTTATGCTATGCTATGTTAGATTTAGTGATAGATTAATGCTATTCCTCCATGCTGGGCTTTGTCGCTGGGTTATAATCGAAATGATTATCTTATGCTATGTTATGTTATCCAATGTTACTTTATGCTATGCAATACTACGTTAGAATCTTCCATACTGGGCTTTGTCATGGGGTAGTAATCGTTATGTTATGCAATGCTACTCTATGCTATGCTATGCTATGCTGCTATTTTATGTTATATTATGCAATGCAACGTTTGCTATATTATGCTTTGTTGAGTCACGCAGCTTTACTTTATGCTATGTTACGTTGAGCGATGATACTCTTTATTAGCCTATGCTATCCAGTGCTACCTCAATATGCTATGTTATGCAATGTTACTTTATGCCGTGTTATACTATGTTATGTTAAATTCAGTGATAGTGATATTCCTCCAAACTGGGCTTAGTCGCTGGTTAGTAATCGTTAAGGGAGACCAAAACGTCCAGTACCCCTTCTAGTGGAGCAGGGCTGTCGCAATGACTTGATTTAGTGCAATGTAACTTCCACCCCGGCTCAGCGGCACACACACACACACACACACACACACACAGTCTTTCTTTCTTTCTCTCTCTCTCTCTCTCTCATATTCCTCCTCCCTCCCAATCTTTTCTCCATTTGAGTCTCCTCCCATGCAATTTACTTTCCCTTTCGTATCTTTCCTTAATCTCTCTCTCTCTCTCTCTCTCTCTCTCTCTCTCTCTCTCTCTCTCTCACACACACACACACACACACACCAGGCCCAACATTGTCAGTGACGCCTACACATAAGTCATGGAACAGTTCTATAATATTTGTCATGAAATGCAACGGAAACAAGAAGACATTTATACCGCTTAATGCACCTTTGGAAAGAGTCTGGGTTTTTATGCATACTTTTACTGCTAACCTGGTTTATGTAAGACTTGCCCTTCTTCTGAGTGTCCACAGAGGGAGAACTGGAGAGAGGTGACAAAACCGCCTCCAGAAGAAGATGAAGAAGAAGAAGGAGGAGGAGGAGGAGGAGGAGGAGGAGGAGGAGAAAAGAAGAAAGAAAAGAAGAAAAAGATGATGATGATGATGATGATGATGATGATGATGATGATGATGATGATGAGGAGGAGGAGGAGGAGGAGGAGGAGGAGGCGGAGGAGGAGGAGGAGAAGATGAACAAAAGAAGAGCAGAAGAAGAAGAAGAAGAAGAAGAAGAAGAAGAAGAGCAAAAGATGAAGAAGAAGGGAAAGAGGAAGAAAAAGAAAAGAAAAAAAGAATAAGAATAAGAATAGGAAAGGTATATCAAACGCCTCAGGTGAGAACAAATTTTCCACAGGTAAACATAATCATCTGTGACTGGCAAGAAAAACGTAAAAAAAAAAAAAGCCATTAGATAGAAAAATTAATTAAACTCCTTCAGTGATAGACTTCCAAGTAAAAAAAGTCAGCTATAGTCCTTTCACCTTAACTTGGTCCAGATTTTTGTCCCTTTGCAGCTTATTTCACGTAGCTCTGAGGCATGACAATACTGTGGCTCTACATGCTTTTCATAACACTTCTTCGTGACTAGGATCATATTCCACTGTTAATTCCTTCTTACAACTCAGTATTCAGGATGGAGAGAGAGAGAGAGAGAGAGAGAGAGAGAGAGAGAGAGAGAGAGAGAGAGAGAGAGAGAGAATCAGTTTTAGGTCGTTAGTTTTATAAAAATTATGATTCAATGACGTGACCTTATGCTGACATCTCGACTACTTGGACTGAACTTTTTGGACAAAAGTGAAGATAAAGCCAAGATGAAATCAAGATAAAGCTAAGAAGTCAACGTGAAGTCAAGATGAAGTCATGGTGAAGTCATAATGTGAAAGTAAAGATGAAGTCAAGATGAAGTCAAGGGGATATCAAGATAAGGTCAAGATAAAGTCAAGATAAAGTCAAGATAAAATCAAGATAAAGTCAAGATGAATTCAATGTAAAGTCAAGATGATGTGAAGGTAAAGGCAAGGTAAAGTCAAGATGAAGTCAAGATGAATTCAAGATAAGGTAAAAATGAAATAAAGATAATTTAAAGATGAAGTCCAGATAAAGCCACGTGAAATCAAACATCTTGATATGAGGGAGAAGGAGTAATGAAATGAACTGATAAGAGAATGATAAAGAACGAAAGAAAAGAAAAGTGGACGAAGTGGAAGGGAACATGAAAAATTAAGAGACAATGAGAAAAGAGGAGTTAAGAAGAGAAAGACAAGTGAGCTAAAAGGAAGAAGGAAAAAGTGAGCGAAAAGGAAAGGAAAAGGACGAAGATAAGAGGAAATACGAGGCAGGATGACGAAAAAGGGAGGAACTAAAAGAAATAAAAAGAGGAAAGACAAGACGAAGAATTGTGAGAAGGATGAAGGAAAGATGATAGCTAAGTGAAGCCATGTGGAGCTGAAAAACGGTGAGACAGAGTTACACAGAGTTGCATAGATACACAGACCACACAGACCTTACGGTCCCTACGAGGCGATCCTGCCTTAACACTAATACAGTGCTATAGTTATAGGAGCAGGAGAAAAGGATAGCACAGCAGAAGGCTCTCTCCCCCACCCTCCAGACCCTCCGGCATTTGCCGTACAGGAAACGAGAGAGGAAGTAATACCTTGCAGGAATGAAAAACCTGAAGGAATTTTACAGGATCGGCAGAAAGTAGAATAATGTGGAAAAGGAAAATTTGGGCAAACAGCCACATACTTACTCTACGCAAGCAATTTTTTTTAATGTTTATATATATATATATATATATATATATATATATATATATATATATATATATATATATAAAGATGAATAGAATGCTTATCTCTTATATATACCCTAAAATATTGTCTGTGTCTAACAGACAGAT
>NC_137069.1:7324463-7329463 GCF_032717465.1 Coenobita brevimanus | reverse complement strand
ACAAATAAATTAATAGCATAAAGCCAGGCAGATAAAGCAAAGCCAGTGAGATAAAGTGAGATAAAGCCAGTTGTCAAATAACCAATGTGAGACAATGTTTAAAGTGAGATGGTAAAACCAGTGAAATATACACGCGTTGTAAAATGAAGCCAGTCAGTAAAGCCAGAATAACGCCACATCAAAGCCAGTGAGAGGCGGCTTTACAAGGAGGGGTGGGTTGGGTTGGGTGAGTTGGTGTAATAATAATATCAGCCACGTTTTTCCTTGTCAATGATCCCAGGATAAAGCCAGTGAGAGGTGGCTTTACTGGGATGGGTTGGGTGGGTTGGCCTAATAATAAGTTCAGCCACGGTTTTCCTCGGCCGTGTAAATGACCAGAAAATGGAATCCACCCAGGATGCTGTTTACCTTAATTGACCACACTGTTGTTGTGGTTGTTATGGTTACTGTTGTTGTTATTGTTGTGTTGTTGTTGTCTCTATCAAAAATAATAATAATAATAATCACCATTAACACCATCATCATCGCCTGCATGTCACATGTAATAATCATAATCTCATATCTAACAAACATCACCATCATCATCAACAACAATAACCCTACTAATACACAGTAATCAGACCCATTATCATCAACACACACACACACACACACACACACACACACACACACACACACACACACACACACACACACACACACACATCCTTTTGATCTCTACAATAATTCATGCGCTAGAATAAACATACAATAGGTGTCCACACTGAAAGTGTGGAACGTGTTCGAGCGAGAGAGCGAGCAAGTCAGGCAGTGCTGAATATTGTGTCATGTGGCTCATCATCTTCCTCTGGTTTCCTAACCTAAGAGTACAAAAAAGAACTTATCAGACTGCACCAAAAGTATTCCCTCACACTTCCTAAAACCAATACTCGTCTTGTATTAATTTTAGGTTTAGGGCTTGGTACCTAGCAGGTTAATAATGACACTGCTTTTTGTTCACTCACAAAAATTACTTTCATCAAATCTCTCGGTAAGCTCCGATTCGAATCAGAAATAAGAATTTCGCAGTTTCTTTCGTCGATCAGGGTATTATATTAGTTTGACTCGGATGCAGTAAAAAATTTCCAAAAAAAGCCAAACAGAAGGTATTATTTGTTTAGAAAAGGCAAAACGTGGTTGCTCCCAGCAATCATCAGAAAATACTGCTGCGCTACTCACGGAACCTTAGACCGTTACTTCTTGTGCAGCCGGCTGTTATACTAATCTGCCTTATAAAAAATCGTTTCCTTGAATTAATGAAAAATTATTGGGAATTATGGGTTGTCCATGAAATGAAAAAATTTGAGGATTTTTATGCAATTTCCAAATTGGTGTTTTTCTCGTAACTTCAAAATTGGCTGAGGTATCCAAAAAAGTTCGCTACTGTACTACAGAGTTTTCCTCCCGACCCCTACCCCTATTTCTTGCTCATGCGATAAATCTTTCGCTCGGGTACATATGTCGGGGGTCCAAACTGTGCCTAAATTTGGTGTTCTCGCTCACCTAGCTAGCTCGAACAATTATTATTATTATTATTATTATTAACCATTACTATCATTGTTAGAAAGTTTAAGTACCTGGGTGCAGTGATAGAAAAGAGAGGTAAATATGCAAAAACAAGTAGAAAGTAGAGTGGCACAAGGAAAGCGGACGGTGCTATGAAGGCTGTGACAAGAGTATGGCGGCTGCGAGAGACCTGTGGGAAGGACATTTAGTGTTGACTCTAACATATGGGTGTGGGACTGTGGCATGGCAGGAAAAGAAGTCAAGAGTAAGCACAGTGCAGATGGGACTGGTGAGGAATGTGAAGTGTGCTGAGAGTGGCTAGGATAAGGAATAATGCGATTCATGAAATTTGTGAAAGATGATGGTTAGGAAGACTGTGGGCAGAGTTGAAGATAGTGTGCTTAGATGGTATGGGCAGGTGGAAAGAACCGATGTGAACACAGTGGTGAAAAGGGTATATTTGAGCGAATTTGAAGATGGAAGACGTGGCAGAGCTAGAAAAAAGTGGACAAATATGGTAAATGAATGTCTGAGAAAGAGAGATATAGGAGGTAACGAGAATAGGGAACTGACAGGCGATCGAGCTGGCTGTATGAATTTCATGCACAGGAGTGTATGACCAGGATTTGCCACCATATTTTAACCTGAGAGTCATCAGGTTGACTATATCAGACAGGTGAGTGTGATGCTACGTGTGGTGTTCTTTTTGACCTATTAGGTGGAGAGGATTCCGGGGGCTTGAATGGTGAGTGAATGCGAGTGCGGCTCATTCAACCAGGCAAATTTTGGTGAGTACTGTATCTCATTCAGTCGTTTCAATCTCTCTCTCTCTCTCTCTCTCTCTCTCTCTCTCATGTAATTCATTCAGGTAATTTCTCAGGTTTTATGCACTCTTCACTGGCTCATTCTCTCTTTCCATTCTTTAATTGTACCTTCCCTCACTCTTTTTACTTTCTCTCTCCTTCGTCTTCTCTCCCCTCTTCTTCTGCATCTCTTTTCTCTTCCTCCTGCAGTCTCTCTCCTTGTATTTTCTTCCTCTTTTCCTTCTCTTTCCTTCTGTCATCCCATTACTTTCCTTTCTATGGTGTCTTTTCCTTGATTTTTTTCCATTTAAGTTTCTATTTCACTGCTAATTTCTCTTCCACTTGTTGTTTTCTTTTTCTTTCTCCCTATTTTTTGTCTCTCCTCTCTGTCTGTCTGTCTGTCTGTCTGTCTCTCTCTCTCTCTCTCTCTCTCTCTCTCTCTCTCTCTCTCTCTCTCTCTCTCTCTCTCGTATACACATTTTAAAACATCTACTTCTGAATATTCCATGCCTCAATATTCAATAATCATAATTAACATAGTATTCACACAGGGACACTTCAGTAATCTCCATGCAGTCATTACGGAACACTTTGATGATAACTTGCACGCAGACACACAAACAGACAAATCAGATCAATTGTAAATGTTCCAATATGCTTCCATGCATCGGCCTTGGTCACCTAATGGCAGCTATGCACGCTGCTCAATCTCCGGTAGCCTTCCTCTTCAGTCCCTTATCCCTTAGGTACGCTCCATGACTTCGTTCCAGGTCTTTTTCAGTCTGCCCCCTGCAACCCTGTCCCCAACGTTCACATTCCTCACCTCCCACACCCAATTTCCATCCTCCATCCTCTCCATATGTCCAAACCATCTAAATCTACCCCTTCTCATCACAGCACCAATATCACTCCATTCCTATCCTTCCTCTCAGGTTTTCAATCGTAAACCTAGCCCCACCCCCCAAGCCTCGCATTCAAGGACGCACTACACATTCATCTGTTCACTGTCGTTTCTGTACGTTTGAACCTACTAATATCCTCTTCCTTTACTGCTCAGGTCTCACTACGATACAGTATTACACTCCTAATACATGCCGCATACAAAGATCTATTAGCAGGGAGGGACAGCCCTCTAATATCAGGGGGGGCAACAGCTCCCTGAACTTCTTCCAACCACTCCTTACCCTAGTCACAGAGCTAGCTCCAGCCCCACCTCCAGCACATAACATGCCCCCCAAATATCAAAACTCTTCCACACTCTCATGAGACTTACCTGCAAGACCAATCCTTTCACGTCTGACAATCTCGACATGCTCTCCCTGACACATCAAACGCACGAAATCTGTATTAGCTCGCAGACTACCTCTAATACCACTACATCTTTTATGCACCCACTTATAACAAAATAATGCACAAGATGGAGTTGCTACCCACACCCTTGTGGCAAACTGCACATGGTCACTCCCTTTGCTTTGACCGTACCGCCACGAGCCCTAGATATCATCACTTTTTGTTTTATCCACATTTACTTTCCAACCCTTGTGCCCCATTACGCCTCTCCATTTTCCTAAATCCTTCCTCCGTCTCCCAATCACTCTCTGCAATCAACACCAACTCATCAGCATACAACAGCCCGTATGGAAGTCCATTTCTGAAGTCACGTGAGAGAGCTTCAAGTACTTTGACATAAAGAAATTATACATCATCCCGCACTTATGAAAATGAAATCCCCCTTCTCACTCAATTGTCAGTTTTCTTGATGTATGTGCAATGAATAGGTCATAAAGGATAATATTTAACTGCTTTTAAAGGTCACTGCAACATGATTTTCTTTTCTATATATCAGTGAAATGACCTGCCAGTATGGAGGTTCGTGTGCTGGTGTCTGTGTGGATTGTGCGCTGGTGTGTTTGGTTCCTGCGTTGGTGTGTGGTTCGTGTGCTGGTGCTTGTGTAGATGGTGCACTGGTATGTGGTTGGTTAGTACGCTGGTGTTTGGTTCGTCCTCAGAGGTGTTTGTGACCGTGAAAGTAATGGTGTTAAGTTTATCTATCTATCTACCTATCTTTTCATCTACATGTTGACTGAAATCTTATCCGAGGAGCAGTGACTATGGAAATTGCATTTAATTTTCAGCATAGGAGACCAATGATTACTTTTCCCGTTTGTTATATATTTTCTTAAGCATTTCCTTGGGGATACGTAAAGTCGCAGGCAAGAATATACAGTTCTAATTTTCAGCCGAACATTTATGAATCTCTTACCTAATATTCTGAAAACTATACTTGGTTCTGAAGAATGCCATACTGGGTTTCAGAAGTCATTGCTCACTGTCTCGTTGTCTCACGTCACGGGGTGTATCGTTATTTCCGAACACGTACCTAAGTGCATTTACATTGTGATTTTTTTCTCTTATACTTACAGCTTTTGTAGTACGGCAGAAGAGGAACTCGACTTACCTAAAAAAAAGAAAAATATATAATTATTAACGGAGATGTTATTAGGTTTACTGACATTTATGGCAATAATAATAATAATACTAATAATAATAATAATAATAAACTACACTCAACAAGAAAAAAGGACTTCTCAAAATCTCCACTTTGAGTCATTATTATTATTATTATTATTATTATTATTATTATTATTATTA
>NC_137069.1:7284463-7319463 GCF_032717465.1 Coenobita brevimanus | reverse complement strand
GTGTGTGTGTGTGTGTGTGAGAGAGAGAGAGAGAGAGAGAGAGAGAGAGAGAGAGAGATTCCTTCACATACTCCAGCCACCACGAGACCTTTGCGAGAAATGAACGCCAGAATATGGTGCTAGTCACGAAGAAGTACTGTGGAAAGGAGATGCAGGAGCAGCAGCATTGTCTTATTCTGCCACTGAGCTACGAGAAATAAGCTGCAAAAGGACGAAAATCTCTGCCAAATTAAAGTGAACCGACTATACGCTCAGGCGCCTGTGACTCACTCTCAGCTGAATAAAATCGTCTGGCGTTAGATGGAATAAAATGCTAGAGCTGTGTCCATCATGAAGGGGGTTAAATAGCAGGGGAATGTAAAAACATTAGTAGTAGTAGTAGTAATAGTAGTAGTAGTGGTGGTGGTGGTGGTGGTGGTGGTGGTGGTGGTGGTGGTGGTGGTGGTGAAGGTGGTGGTGATGGTGGTGGTGGTGATGGTGGTGGTGGTGGTGATGATGGTGGTGGTGGTGGTGGTGGTGGTGGTGGTGGTGATGGTGGTGGTGGTGGTGGTGGTGTTGGTAGTGATGGTGGTGGTGGCGGTGGTGGTGGTAATAGTAGTAGTAGTAGTAACAGCAGTAGTAGTAACATTCATATTCCCAAGCCACCTCGAGACCGTGGTAACATAAGCAGGATTTAGTTAAGTACGAGTTAAGTATATGTACATATTCAAGTAGTACGGGAAGAGGAGTACAGATTTAGGCACAGTACATTACCTTGGCGTAAAATAGTTCACTCACTTTAACCTGACGTAAAATAGTACACTCACTTTAACCTGACGTAAAATAGTACACTCACTTTAACCTGACGTAAAATAGTACACTCACTTTAACCTGACGTAAAATAGTACACTCACTTTAACCTGACGTAAAACTCCCATCTCTCCATCATCAACGTTGACCTATAACAGGAACTTAACAGTAGACTACGGTACTAGTCACGAAGAAGTGCTAGGGAAAGGAAGTTGGGCCACGGAATTATGTGACCATTATCGTTCCAATATCGACCTAATTTGCATCAGAATCATACAAGAGAATACCAAGGATTAATTTCCAGATTGAATCGCAAACAAAAAGGTGTTAGGGAAAGGGCTGATGGAGACGATACCTTAATTTGTTGAAGGAAATAGCGTTCGTGTCTATCTATCTATCTATCTGTCTATTGCCAGATGCCTTAATCCCGTAAAGGGTGGCCACAAACAAATCACCTCCACGTCTAACAAGAGGATATTAAGTGAAACACACAGGGATCCAAATTATTTGAGAAGATCTGTTGGCTGTTGAAGTAAGTAACCAAGGAGACGAACATGCCCCCCCCCCTCTCTCTCTCTCTCTCTCTCTCTCTCTCAACCTTCCCCTTCCATATCCCACTCTCACAATCTCACTCTCCCACTTTCATTTTCTCTCCCTCACATTTCTACCTCTTCCTCATCCTCACCCTTCCACCTTCTCTCTCTCTCTCTCTCTCTCTCTCTCTCTCTCTCTCTCTCTCTCTCTCTTGCAACACAGAACAATAGAAGCGAGAAATAAGGAGGATGAGGAATGGCGAGGCTGGAGTTTGAACTGGACAGTGTAATAGCGAAGTGGAAAGCAAGAGGGTAAAAACTGAGAGAGGGGAAGGGCATGGATGAGAGAGAGAGAGAGAGAGAGAGAGAGAGAGAGAGAGAGAGAGAGAGAGAGAGAGAGTATATATTTAAATATACAAATTCTTTCTCTTTTCATAACAGAGAAGGGGGAAAAAACTCAACCCCCCCAAAAAAATATATAAACTATCTATCTATCTATCTATCTATTGCCAGACGCCTTAATCCCGTTCGGGGTGACCACAAACAAATCGCCTCCACGTCGCCCTGTCCCCCGCCATTTCACTGCCCCGCTCCCAACTCACCCCCTTCTCTCATATACCTCTCCACACCATCCCTCCATCTCATCCTCGGCCTCCCCCTCCCTCTTCCCCCCACCACCTCACTCACATACACTCTCTTCGTCAGTCTTTCACCCTCCATCCTCTGCACATGGCCAAACCACCTCAGTGTATTCCTCCTAACGCTTCCTATCACATCCACATCCACATCACAACTCTCCTTTATATCCTCATTCGTCAGCCTGTCTCTCCATGTGACTCCACAGGCTCCTCTTAAATAACTCATTTCCACTGCTCTCACTCTTGACTTGTGTCCTTCCAGCAACGTCGAAGCTTCACTTCCATACGTTAGAGTTGGTATCACAATACTGTCATGTAGTAACTTTTTCACTTCCATGCTCACTTCCCTGCTTCTTATCACTGCTTTCAAGGAACCAGCAACCTTTCTTCCCTGCTGTACCCTTTCATGCACTTCACCCTCCAAACCTCCATCCTTACTCATCACACTACCCAAGTACTTAAACGTACTCACATTTTCCAATTCCTCACCATCCAACCTCACTGTACATTCATTGACTTCACCTCTCTCAAAGACCATCACTTTACTCTTCCCTACATTCACCTTTAGATTCCGTTTCTTACACACTCTCCCAAACTCATCCACCAAGCCTTGCAGCTCTCCTTCATCTTCACTCAACAACACAGTATCATCTTCAAACAACAGTACAGGGAGTTTCCAAACACTGCCCTCTCTCACCAGGGCCGCTCCAACATCCACTGCCCTACCTTGTATCTCTTTTATTACCCCATCCATGTACAGATTGAACAACCATGGAGACATGACACATCCCTGTTTCAATCCAACCTTCAAAGAGAAAAATTCACTCAGTTCATCATCCACACGCACTGCAGCCTTAGCACCATCATACATACTCTTCACAGCATTCAATAACTTCCCATCTACTCCATATATTCTTAATACTTTCCACAATCCTTGTCTATCCACTCTGTCATATGCTTTCTCCAAATCCTTGAAAGCCGCATACAACTTCTTTCCCTTCTCATAATATAAATATACAATAATATAAATATACAATAATATAAATATAAACAATAAAGACAATTTTAGGACCATATTTAAATTCATGCACCTGAGCTAAACACAAACAATAAAGACAATTTTAGGACCATATTTAAATTCATGCACCTGAGCTAAACACAGGTCTCAACAAAGCTAAATTACAACTAAAAACACAGGTCTCTTCAAAGCTATATGAAAGCTAGGTACATAGGTCTCTACAATGCTAAAGGAAAGCTAATACAGGTCTCAATAAAGCTAAAGTAAAGCTAAAACACAGCTGTAGGAAATCTCAGTCCATTCATACAGGCAATTTTTTTTTCATAAGCAAGCGAGAATACACACACACACACACACACACACACACACACACACACACACACACACACACACACACACACACACTCACTCACTCACTCACTCACTCACTCACTCTCTCTCTCTCTCTCTCTCTCTCTCTCTCTCTCTTTCTCTCTCTCTCTCTCAAATCATACACTTTTGTGGAATTATACAACATAAAGATGTGAAATATGCATTTTCTGAAATCCCTATGACAAAAGAAAAAAATGATCATGTGAGATAGACTTACTCAAAATTGACCCAAAATTTTTTATCAGAAATCCCAAGTGTTCTTAAAATTGTCTTAGTGTTGAGCATTTTAAAGTCAGGGTTTTTTTAAGATAAGGTCATTTGATTAGACTCCCTTTAAAAAAAATAGGATTTGCCAATTAAGTAACGAAAATTGGCTCAAGACTAGCAATTTCAGGAGAGATTATGTGACTGATTTTCTTTTACCACACGGATGCTTTCTTCATCTGAAAAAATAGACTGAAATGAAAAGATGAAAAAAAAAGTGACGTCCTCAAAGCATTATGGGTAAATCAGTCAATCGTACTTCAAGGGCAAATTCTTCTCCTGGAATAATACAGAGCAGAGTCCCAGCCTCATATTTCACCTGTGCAATATATTAACTCAGTATGGAACAGGTATTGCCCTGAGACGAGGTCAGACTCTCCCCTATAACCATTTCAAGGCACGTAACAAGCCATTGAGAGAGGCGAGAGAGGGAGTGAGAAGACAGGGATCGATAGATGGAGATGGATAGATACATAGATGGATGGAAAAGTGGATGTGTGGATGAATAGGTGGATGGACGACTAGGTAAACTTAAAGATGGGTAAAAAGATTGATGCAAGTAGATAGACAGTCAGATATACACATACATACCGTACATACATATATACATACAGCAGGCATAGCTACAGACAGACAGACTCAGATAAAGCTATGGATATAAACAGATAAAAGATTGATATAAACATGATAGACAGGCAGACAGATGATAGATAGACATACAGATAAACAGACAGATAGACAGACAGATAGATAGATATAGATAAAGATAAACAAATAGAAACTTCGCTTTATAATCGATTAATTCCAGACAGAGAGAGAGAGGGTGAAGGGGTGAGAGATAGGGTAAAATGTGTGTGTGTGTGTGTGTGTGTGTGTGTGTGTGAGAAAAACACACACACACACACACACACACACACACACACACACACACACACACACACACACACACACACATCACCACCTCCCTTACCCCTCTTCCTTCCCTCAATACATCCATTACTTCTTAAATAAAGCTGAGAATCACTATGCTCACCAGTTCAACATCCTGAGCAAGACTGATTCTTTTACTGCCTCTGGTCGGCTTTGCATAAATTTATTCTGCTGTTCTGAACACTTCATTTATTTTATTTTATTTTTCTCTGTTAGAATATCTTAGAATAAATATTTAGCTTTTTTCTCGTATAAAGCCTCTGTTTAATTGCTTCCTGGCTTCTTCCATTCCTTACAATTTCTTCAGTTCACTTCACGTAAAATTTCAAGCATCTTAATTTTTTTTCTTGTAAGTGGTTGTAGTCTCTCCTAGGTTTGTATTCTAAGAGGTTATTGAAGCTCCCTAACACCTTTTCCTTACCGATTTATCTTTGGATACGACTGGCTAATATCGTTTTGTACGTCATTTATGCAGAGTATGGTGATAATTGAATGATTTAAGTAACACAGTAGAGAACGGCAAGGTGTAATAAGCAAAATAAATCGCTTAGGAAGAGGTGCTAGGGAACTTCCTTAATCGGCGAGAATAGGGGCCCTTGACCTTACCATCTTGTTCCTTCTTTTTTCTTGAAGTTCCTCTATACCCCTTGAGGAAAAGTACTCTTTACTTGAGGCTCTTTCTCTCTTCTGCTGCTGTTACTTCGTCTGTCTAACTCTGCCTACATAGCTCCAAATACATTCTCTATTTCTCCATCAGTTGGTCTCATAATATTCGTCTCTGTGATTCGTGTACAGTTCTCTCTCTCTCTCTCTCTCTCTCTCTCTCTCCCTCTCTCTCTCTCTCGTTTTTCTGTTCCTCTTCCATTCTATTCCCTCCTTCTCTCCCCCGTTCTCAGCCCAGGCTTGTCTTACTCAAATTCTTCCTCTTTCCTCCCTCCCTCCCTAACCCCCTTCCTTCCATCCCTCCGTTCTTCTCTGGCTTTTCTCTTTTCCTTCTCTCCTATCTTCCCCGCTGACTTTCCTCCCTTCTCTCGCTTACTTCCTTCCAAACCTGCTTCTTCCTTCCTTCCTTCCACCCTCCACCCTTTCACACAACACCTCCATCTCCCTTCTTCCCTCTTTTGCTCTCTTCTCCTTCCGTCTCTCTCTCTCTCTCTCTCTAAACACCTGATATTCTGCGAAAAATTTTGTCTAATGATATGATTTTTGCCCGTTTTATTAAATCAGGTGGCTGAGTGTGGATCGTGTTACCTGTATGAGAGTGTGGTGGTGCTGTGTGGTGGTGGTGTGGTGGTGTTGTGTGGTGGTGTAGTATTTTGTGTGTGTGTGTGTGTGTGTGTGTGTGTGTGTGTGTGTGTGTGTGTGTGTGTGTGTAGTGGTAATGGTCATGTGTAGAGGTCGTGTGCAGTGGTAGTGGTCATTTGTAGTGGTTGTGAAAGTGGTCGTGTGTAATGATAGTGAAAGTGGTCGTGTGTACTGTAGCGGCAGTGGAAGTGGTCGTGTGTAGTGGTGGTGGTAGTGGTGGTAATAGTGGTCGTATGAAGTGGTTGTGGTCGTGTGGAATGGTGATGACAGTGGTGGTGGTGGTGGTCGTGTGTAGTGGTAGTGGTAGTGGTCGTGTGTAGTGGTGGTGGTAGTAGTGGCTGTGTGTAGTGGTGGTGGTAGTAGTGGCTGTGTGTAGTGGTGGTGGTAATAGTCGTGTGTAGTGATGGTGGTAGTGGTCGTGTGTAGTGATAATGGTAGTGGTCGTGTGTAGTGGTCGTGTGTAGTGGTGGTGGTGGTAGTAGTGGCTGTGTGTAGTGGTGGTAGTAATAGTCGTGTGTAGTGATCGTGGTAGTGGTCGTGTGTAGTGATAGTGGTAGTTGTCGTGTGCAGTGATAGTGGCAGTGGTCGTGTGTAGTAATAGTGGTAGCGGTCGTGTGTAGTAATAGTGGTAGTGGTCGTGTGTAGCAATAGTGGTAGTGGTCGTGTGTAGTGATAATGGTAGTGGTCGTGTGTAGTGATAATGGTAGTGGTCGAAAAATTACTAATCTTTAACATAATCCACCGACATGTGAAAAGATTACACCCCCTACCACTACAGCAGTCCTTAATAAACAGCCCTTGAATGTTGTCAGTACGGGCTGTGGGTATTGGTGCCCAAGTGGTGATATGTGACGGTTTAAGGCACGTGTGAGGACTGCTGGGGTCACAGGGAAGGGACTGTTAAGACTATGCCTACAGCTGGGCGCGCGCACGCGCACACACACACACACACACACACACACACACACACACACACACACACACACACACACACACACACACACACACACACACACACACACACACAATGTAGAGTTAAAATGAAGTTTGGATGTAAAATTCTCTCTCTCTCTCTCTCTCTCTCTCTCTCTCTCTCTATCACACACACACACACACACACACACACACACACACACACAGTGAAGTGTGTACATAAAAGGGTAGTACCAACATTGCACATTTTGTTGGAGGGAAATATTTTTGGCGTTTCGCATTTTCCCATATTTCATCATCAAACTTTTCTTACACATTTTCGCGAGTGTAAAATTGTTGTAAAAATAATATTAGCCGTAAAACTCTTGACTGGCAGTGAAGGAATTGAAGAAAGTCGCATAACTGGCACGTAAGGAGTGAAGTGGAGATGGAAGGAGAGAGATGGATAGATGGATGGATGGATGGATGGATGGATGAATGAATGAATGGATGGATGGAAGGACGGATGGATGGATGGAAGGACGGATGGATGGATGGAAGGACGGATGGATGGATGGATGGATGGATGGATGAATGGAAGGATGGATGGATGGATGGATGGATGGAGGAATGGATGGATGGAAGGATGGATGACTGGATGGATGGATGGATGGTTAGATGGCTGAATGGTTGGAGGGTTGGATGGATGGATGGATTTATAGAACAGATAGATATGCTGATGAGTGAGTAGGTATGTAGGTACAGTAGGTGTGAAATGGAGATAACGTGACGGCTGGCTGGATGGACAGACAGACAGATATAGACAGATATGTAGATAGACGGGTAGGGAGGTAGGAGTGAAGTGGAGTGAGACCGAAAGATGGATAGATGTACAGATAGACAGAAAGATAGATAGATAAACAGAAAAACAGCATACTCAGAGAAGCAGCCAGGTTGATAAATGGAGATAAATAGACTTGCAGATACAGGTGTATTTATATTTATCTATCCAGCTGTCTTTACCTATCTGCCTGTCTCTGCAGATAAAGACAGACAGGTACACAGACAGATATATAGATAGGAAGAGACAGACTCAGACATACACATTACAACTGATGGATAGACAGAAAGGCAGACAGACATACAGACAATCGAAAAAACAGGAACTGAGAGATACTGTAGATAGATAGACAGATAGACATATAGAGAGATACACAATATACTCAGATACTTGGTCGCACCCTGAGGGGGGCGGGGGACAGGAACCCCGTCTCCCTATCAAAATGAATATACTGAGTCATTATTATTATTATTATTATTGTTATTATTATTTTTATTATTATGTTTATGTTTATGTTTATACTACTTAACATCAATATCTTATATTAATCTACGTAGTATATTAATACTTTCCAAGCAGCTGTACCTAAAAATGTAATGAAAACCAAAATTCAGCCCCCCCCACACCAAAAATTCTGGCTACACCGCTGTACAGATAGATACACTGGATAGACAGACAGACAGACAGACAGATAGAGAGAAAACGGAAAAACAGACAAAGAGGGAAACGGTAAAAGTGCATAAAGTTTAACTCGGGTTGTATTAAGTTAGTGGATGAGAATTAGTGGGAGAGAGAGAGAGAGAGAGAGAGAGAGAGAGAGAGAGAGAGCATATCCAAGCCTTCATGTTCTCTCTCTCTTTCCCCTCAGCTGAATAAAATCGTCCGAAGGTAGGAAGAATAAATAAAAAAATAATACATCATGTGAGTGAATGGTTTAATATTTTCAACATGAAGATTTTTTTTCCTTGTCAATGAATACCACCAGACAATTTTGTTCAGCTTAAAGGGGCTTGGTAGTCGAAATTAAAAAGAAGAAATTCAGTTCAGACTGTTTTCATTTTTTCCAGTTGTCATCTTAATTCTGTTTTGTTTTTCATTTACTCAAGTTTTCTGTTTTTTTCAGTCTTGTTTTTTGTTTCACTTATTAATTTTTTCCTTTTTTAATCACTTTTTTTTTCAACTTTTCATTTATTTTATTTTTCATTTTTTTATATTTCTTCCGTTTCTCATTTATTCCCTTTTTCCACTTTTTTACTCGTATTTCATTTATCCCATTTTTTTTTAAATTATCTTTTGATCTGTTTTTCATTTATTCCATTTTTCGTTTTTTAGTTCTCTTTTGTTTTTCCTTTTTTTCATTTTTCTTGATTTTTTTTTCAGTTACGTTTATTTCTCTGCTTCATTTATTTCGTTTGTAAATTTTTCCTTATATTATGCTTTTTCTACTTTTCATTTGTTTCATTTCTCGTTTTATTTTTAATTAACTTTTTTGTTTTTCGTTTATTTTTTTACTTATGTTTTTCTGTTGTTATTTATCCAAAATTTTCTACTTTTTAATTACTTTTTTCTGTTTTTTTATTTGTTCTATTATCGAATTTCTTAATTATGTTTTTTTCTCTTTTTCGTTTATTCCATTTTCTATTTTTTCAAACTATGTTTTTTCTCTTTCACTTATTCCGATTTTCAATTTTTTCCATTTTTCCATTTCTGTTTGCTCTGTTTTTCATTTATTCTATTTTTTTCATTTTTCAGTTATTTCTATTCATAATTAATTTCCAATGCAAAAAAAAAAAAAAATCCTTTGGATTATTATCTTTTCATTTTCTGAATTTTGTTTCCAGTGGGACGACATAACTGAAAATTTTCCTTTACTTCCTTCGTTTTTTTTCTTACGGGAACACAAATCTCTTAGGTGTTTTCGCGGTAGTTGTGTTCTCCGTGGCCTTCGGAGGCTCCCTAACACCTGTTCCAGTGCGATTTTTTCTATTTATTTATTTATTAATTTCTATTTATTTATTTTGTATATTCATTCATTCATATTTTTATGTATATATATTCATTCTTATTTACTTCTCTATCTACCTTTCTATTTACATTATACATTTATTTATTCATTTATTCATTTCCATTTATTTTAATTCATTTATTGTTTAGACGTTCATTCACTTATTCATATTTAATCATTTACTTATTTAGCCATTCATTCATTCATTCATTTTTATTTCATTCATTCACTCTTATCTATCTATCTATTTTACTTATCTGTCTACTAATTTTTATCTCCATGTACCTCCATTTCTCCCTATAGCACCTTAACCCGTTCATCTCACGACCCCTTCACCCCTATAACGTCTTGCATATTCTTCATTCCCACTACCGTCATATTTCCAGAATTCAGTATGGACGGTGGATGTTATCGCCTAAGTGGTGACATGTGGAGGTGTATAGTACCTGGGAGGACTGCTGGGCCTCAAGGGAACGGACTCCGAAACCTATGTCCAGAGTCAGACACATGAAAAAATAAAAATCATCATTAAGCGAGTCCATAATACTCCAAGCCTTATTGTATAACGAAATCACGGGTCGGGTAGCGTAAAGTGAGTATGAGGTGATAATTTCTGCGTTATGAGAGAGAGAGAGAGAGAGAGAGAGAGAGAGAGAGAGAGAGAGAGAGAGAGAGAGAGATTTGGCGGTAATTTCTGAGTTAATTAGATGCTAGGGGTAAAATTATGAGTGACGCTGCGTGACTAAACATTTTAGCCCAGAGAGAGAGAGAGAGAGAGAGATTTGGCGGTAATTTCTGAGTTAATTAGATGCTAGGGGTAAAATTATGAGTGACGCTGAGTGACTAAACATTTTAGCCCAGAGAGAGAGAGAGAGAGAGAGAGAGAAACCCTTATAATTCTCTCTCTCTCTCCCCTCAGCTGAATAAAATCGTCTGAAGGTAGAAGGATAAAGTAAAGAAGAAAAGAAAATCGTATGAGTGAATGGTTTAATCTTTTCAACAAGATTGTTTTTTTTATTGTAAACTGATATCTGCAGACAATTTTATGCAGCTTAGAGGGGCTTCGTACCCGAAATTAATTGATAGAAATTCAATTCGGACTTTTTTATTCAAGTTTCATTTTTTAATCATGTTTTTTGCTTATTTACTTCATTTTTCTATTCTTTTCAGTTATGTTTTTTGTTCCATTTATTGCATTTTGCTTTATTTAATTACGTTTTTTGTCTGTTTTTCATTCATCCATTATTCATTTTCTATTTGTTATTTGTTTCCCGTTTATTACTTTGGATATTTTTCTTAGTTACGCTTTTTGTTTCATTTAGTGCATTTATATTATATTTATTACTTTTTTTCTGTTTTCCAATTATTCTATTTTTAATTTTTTAAGCTTTTGTATTCTCACTTATTCCATTTTTCTATTTTTCAATTATGTTTAATGTTTCAATTATTCAGTTTTTCTTTTTTAAGTTATCTTTTTCTGTTTTTCCTTTCTTCCTTTTTTCCTTTTAAATTATTTTTTTTTCTTCGTCTTTTATTCCATTTTTCGATTTTCTTTCAATAATGTTTTCCTGTTTTTCATTTATTCTTTATTTCTCTCACGTTTTTTCTGTTTTTCATCCATCCATCCATCATCCAATCCTACGTTGCTCCATGAGGATCGTTGAGGCCCGGGGCTAGGCAAGTTGGTCTTGACATTTAAGATGACAGTCACAAGCCTCACTCATCCCTGAGTGGCATTACGTGAGCAATAACCCCAACCACCCTTTGGATATAAACCTTCACCAGCTCAATCCAATTGGAGCGCAATAATTACCCACTAAACCACCTAGCACCATAATTTGGTTATTTGATTACCACCCATCGTGGTAAATGGTCTCCTGGTGTACAAGAAATCATTCGGCTTGTCACTCAGTGTAGTCGCCCACAGGTAGAAGGAACAGGAAAGAATGATGTAAAGAAAGATGAGGAAGGAAGGAAAGGAGGGAGGAGAGGAAAGGGAAGACACCCGAGAGCAGCGCTACATCGAGCTTTCACTTATTCAATTTTTCTCTTTTTTCTCTTTTTTTTTTTTTCATTTAATAAATTTTCTATTTTTTTCTGTTTTTCATTTCCTCAGATTTTCCGTATTTTCTCATTTATGTTTTTTCTGTTTTTCATTCACTCCATTTTCTATTTTTCTTAATTATGTATTTTTTCTGTCTTTCGTTTATTCTGTTCTCTATTTTTTCAACTATTTTTTTTCCTGATTTTTTCCATTTTTCAGTTGTTCCATTTTTGTTTTCTCTGTTTTTCATTGATTCCATTTTTCACTTATTTCCAATTATTTTTATTCATGATTACTTTCCAAAGGAGAAAAAACTTACCTGGATTATTATCGTACTATTTTCTTATTTATTTTTTTTCGGTGGGGCGGTACATTTAAAAATCTTTTTTTTTTCCTTCATTTTTTTCTTGCAGGAACACAAATCTCACAGGTAATTTCGCGGTAGTCGTGTTCTCCGTGGTCTTTGGAGGCTCCCTAACATTTTTTTAATGTGCCATTTATTCTATTCATATTTTATTCATTATTATAATTTATTTATTTATTTATTCATTCATTCATATATTTTATTGTATATATTCATTTTTATTTACCAATCTACCTGTCTATATATATATATATATATATATATATATATATATATATATACCAGTATCGATCTGTATTTATCTATCTATCTATCTATCTACCTACCTATATCTATATCTATCTATCTATCTATATCTATATATCTATGTATCTATATATATCTATATATAGCTCTATCTATCTATCTATCTATCTATCCATGTCTATCTATCTATATATACATATATATCTATATCTATCTATCTATATCTATCTATCTATATTTATCTATATCTATATCTGATCAGCTAGTCAGGTCAGGTGCGGGTAAGGGGATGGGTCTGTTATGATGTGGCAGGGGTAAACCAGTTCTGCTGTCGGGCCCTGCTGTGGATGTCACTGCTTGCATTGCGCAGTTGACCCTTGTGCGGTGTGATGCGGTGAGGATCTGTCCGTTCTCCCCTTTGGGGCTAAGATGCGAATGAATGTGTTTGAATGGATGAGTAAATGGAGAGTGAGTCGTCCTGTCTCGGCTACCTCCCTTTCCTTGGGGGAAGCAGCCTAGGTATATAGATAGATAGATAGATAGATAGATAGATCTATCGCCATCTATCTATATCATCATCATCATCATCATCATCATCAGCCATAACTAGTTCACTGCTGAACAAAGGCCTCCCCCAACCTTTTCCACGAATTCCTTGACTGAGCCAATCTTCGCCACGTTTTCCCTGCGAATTTCTCTATCTCATCTCTCCATCTCCTGTCTGGCCTTTTTCTGCTACGCTTACATTCTCTTGGTGTCCAGTCAGTCAGCCTCTTGCTCCATCGGTTATCCCGTATTCTTGCTATATGGCCTGCCCACGCCCATTTCTGTTCTTTTATAACTTCTACAATATCTTTGACTTTCGTCTGCTCTCTCACCCAAGTTGATCTTTTCCTGTCTCTTAAAGATATTCCCAACACTGACCTTTCCATTGCTCTCTGAGAATGGATTAATTTATTTTCCATTGATTTTGTCAGTTTCCAGGTCTCACAACCATACGTCATAGCTGGAATTATACATTCGTTATATACTTTTCGTTTCATACAAACTGGCAAGCTACTTTTCATAATGTCTCTATGTTTACCAAAAGCGTTCCATCCAACTGTAATGCGTCTTTTTATTTCGCTATCATGAACTTTCGTTAATTTTAGTACTTGTCCCAAGTAGTTGAACTCCTCAACTTCTTCAAGAATTTCATCGCTTATTCTGATGACGCTCTTTAGTGTCTGTGGATTAAACATTACTTTAGTTTTACTCCGGTTCATCTTCAGTCCTACTTTCAGACTTTCTCTGTTCAGGTCATTTAACATTTCTTGCAATGCCTCCGCTGTTTCTGAGATTAGGACAATGTCATCTGCAAATCTTAAATGGTTTAGCTTTTCTCCATCAATGTTCACTCCTTTATTTTCCCAGTCTAGCTTTCTGAAAATACTATGTAGGCATTCTGTAAATAATTTTGGTGAAATTGTATCTCCCTGACGCACGCCCTTCTCAATCTTAATTTTTTCCGAGTCCTTATGTAATTTAACTATAGCAGTTCCCTCTTTATATATATATTTTCGAGCAGTTTTACTAAGTTCTCATTCACTCCTTGTTCTCGCAACGAATTTATAATTGCTATGTGCTCCACTGAATCAAAAGCCTTTTCGTAATCAATGAAACCTATTCATAATGGTTTATTATATTCTATAGTTTTCTCAATTAGCTGATTCATTGTGTGTAGATGATCAGTGGTCGAATACCCGCTTCGGAATTCTGCCTGTTCACGAAGTTGGTTTTCCTTCAAAATTGTTGTTATTCCGTTCGTAAGGACTTTAGTGAAGAGTTTGTAAATGACTGATAATAAGCTAATGGGCCGATAGTTACTAAGACCTTTTGAGTCACCTTTTTTGTAGAGTAAAATAACTATTACATTACACCATGTTTTGGGAATTTTCTTCTGTTTTATGCAATGGGTAAATAAGTGAGCAAGCCTATTTTGTACTTCTACTCCTGCATCCAACAGTAAATCTGTTACTATTCCATCTTCTCCCGGAGCCTTCCCTCTGTTCATATTTTTAAGACAAATATTTACTTAGTCTGGTGTTACCTCAAGTATTTCACTTGTGTCGACTGAAAAGTTAGCTATTGGTACTACCGTCTTTGATGCATATAGTTCTTTGTAAAATTTTTCAACTCTCTTCACCACATTATCACTGCATTTAATGATTTCACCGTTTCTTTCTTTCAGTTATATCATTTGTTGCTTTCCTAGTGCCATTTTACTTCGGATCTGGTTCAAACTTTTTCCATTTTTGATGATTTCTTTGATCTGATCCATGTTTCTCTTTCTTTTTTCTTCTCCTTCTCTTTTGTTGATAAGCTTATTTAATTCTGCTCATTCTATTTCGTCTTTCTTTGTCTTTCCTTTCCTTTCCTTTCGTTTTTCATAAGCTCGAGTGTCTTTTCTGAATATTTCTTGGCTTAGGTTGTATTAGGTTTTCCTACTACTTCCGCTGATTCTCTTAGCACTTTTGTTAGTCTGTCATTCAGCTCATCAATGTCACATTCAGCATTACTTAAGAGCCTCAAATCTGTTCCTTATTTCCAACTGAAAGGCTGCTTTGTTTTCGTTTACTATTATTGGGCATAGCTTTTTATCTTTAATCATCTTCTTTCTTTCACTTCTGAAATTGAAAATGGCTGTGCAACCCGCCATTCTATGGTCACTTCCAATATTTACTTTGTTGATAACTGTGACATTTGTGATCGTGTTACTCTTATTTGCTATAATGAAGTCGATTTCATTCTTTGTTTCTCCATTTGGGCTTCTCCAGGTCCACTTTCTCCCTGTTCTTTTGTGGAAGAATGTGTTCATTATTCTCATATTAAACATTTCAGCAAAATTTACCAGCATTTCTCCTCTTTCATTCCTTTCTCCCACTCCAAATTTTCCCATACATGCTTCTCCCTTCTTCCTTCTCAACTTTTGCATTGAAGTGTCCCATGAGTACAGTATATGTTGTCTTTTCTTTTTCCATAATCTGGGAGATGTCATCATAGAATGTTTCGGTTTCTTCATCTGGGCTTTGAGATGTTGGTCTTCATGGTATATTTTTTGCACAGTCCAATGACAACAAATGCTGCTCTGTCAGATACACTGCTGAATTTAACAATGTTGTCTGCAAGATTTCTGTTAATTAGAAATCCTACACCACTAACTCTTTCATTTTCCCTTCCTCTGTAGTAAAATAGGTGTTTGCTGTCTTTGAGCTGAATTACTTTTTCTTCCTTTCTGTGGATCTCACTCAAACCTACAATATCCCAACTGCTGTATTCCAGTTCAGTCATTAGGTTTTATATATATACAGTATTATATATATATATATATATATATATATATATATATATATATATATATATATATATATATATATATATATATATATCTATATATATATATATATATATATATATATATATATTCATTTGTATTTATTAATCAATTTATTCTTTCATTCATTCATTTTCAATTCATTCATTAATTCATTCACTCTAATCTATTTGTCTCTCTCTTATTTTATCTGCCTACTAAGCTATGTCTCCATGTATCTCCATTTCCCTTTATAGCACCTTCACTCCTTCATCTCACAACCCCTTAACTCCTATAACGTCTTGCAGATTCTTCATTCCCACTACCAAGCATATTTCCAGTACTCAGTATGGAGTGTGGGTGTTAGAGCCGAAGTGGTGATATGTGGAGGTGTATAGTACCTGGGAGAACAGCTGGGCCTCAGGGAACGGACTCCAAAACCTATGCCCAGAGTCAGACACATAAAAGAAATATCATCGTTAAGGGAGTCCATAATATTCCAAGCCTTATCGGGTAACGAAATCATGGGTCGGATAGCGTAGAGTGAGTATGCGGTGATAATTTCTGCGTTATGAGAGAGAGAGAGAGAGAGAGAGAGAGAGAGAGAGAGTAACGAGGATTTAATGATGCTGAGTAAACACACACACACACACACACACACACACACACACAAATAAAGCAAAGTGGCAACCTATCGACAACACGTGTAAAAATAGGAAGACAAGACGGGAGCCAAAGGTGAATGGTCAGCCAGGTCATTTCTTTATTGGTGGGCATGTGGACCGTGTGGCGAGGGTGTGTTGTGTTGTACGGCAGAAAAAAAAATATTGCTCAGTTTGGGGGTTGTCTTTTCTCTCTCTTTTTTTTCTCCTTGCTATTATCGTATAACTATATTCAGTCATCTTCTTCCTTCTCCTTCTCCTCCTACTCCTGCTCTTCCCCTTCCTTTTCTTCCTCTTCCACTTCTATTTCTTCCACTTTTTCTTCTTCATCATCATCTTATTCTTTTATTTTTCTTGTTCTTCTTGTTCTATTTCTTCTTCTTCTTCACATACCACCACCACCACCACCACCATCATCATATCATCATCATCTGCTTCTTTATCATCATCATCATCATCATCATCATCATCTCGCTTATTCTTGAGGTCATCAGACATTTTTTTCAGAGATGTTGGTTATCATACATTCTATTACCAAGGAGTTGTGTGCTGGGGAAATAAAATTAACTGAGTTTTGGAAAATATTGGTTGGATCAGATGATGTTCCCCCCCCCCCCCAAAAAAAAAAAAGTGGTTAAGTGTTGTAAGTCTGAAAGCAGGTGTGAAGAAGGAGGAGGAGGAGGAGGAGGAAGAGGTGGAGAAGAAAGAGAAGGAGAATAAGGAGAAGGAGAAGAGATAATGCTTCATGTAGTAAACACGGGAGATGCGCTGAAATATATTATACCTAGGGCACGCAGTTCAGGCGACAAATAGGATGATGATGACGATGATGATGATGATGATGATGATGGTGATGATGATAATGATTTACTTCGTGTGGAGATGGAACTGGTGTTATTTATTTATTTTTACCTTCAAGATCACTGGTTATAGCTGTCAAATTTTTAACTTGCTCATTTTTTCTTTTTCTTTTTTTTCATGCTTTAGATTCAGAGTTTTCTGCCTGGAAAAGAGATTATCGCTGAGTTACTGAATTTTCTTCTTCATCCTCTTCCTCTTCATCTTCTTCCTCCTCCCCCTCCTCCTCTTCCTTTTCTTCTTCCTCGTTTCCTTCCTCTTCTTCCTGCTCCTCCTCTTCCTCTTCCTTTTTCACTTCCACTTCTTCTTTTTCTTCTTCTTCTTAGACAATTTTATTTAGCAAAGGTTAAGAAAGTTACAACTGTTTGGCTGCTGCTAGCTGGATAAAGTGGATATTGTCGAAACTTTGAATTACAGCTCTCTCTCTCTCTCTCTCTCTCTCTCTCCATCTATCTATCTATCTATCTACCTCTGTCTTCTAACTACCAAACAATTTCAGGTCAGTAGTTAAGGCCACAGGTCAAGCTAGTTACATTTTTGTTATGTCAACTGCTTCCCTAGAAAAGAGGAAATAACTGAGGCTTTGGAAATAGCTATATCTATCTATCTATCTTTTTGCCTATCTATCTATCTGTCTATCCATCTACTTATAACCAGACGCCTCAATCCCGAAAGGGGTGGCCACAAACGAATCGTCTCCACGTCACCCTCTCCTATACCATCAGACTGTTCTCTCCCCAACTCACACCCACCCCTCCCTCACGCCTCTCCTCACCTCATCCCTTCATCTCGTCCTCGGTCTCCCTCTCCCCCCATCTCCACTGCCCTCCAGTCACCTAAATCATTTCCCTACAATTCCTTTCCGTTCCCCTTCCTTCCTTTCACTTGCCTTCCTTACACCCCCTCTTCACTTCTCTTTCATATCCTTTTTTTTCTTTCTTTTCCCTTCTCTTCCTTCTTATTCCTTTCATTTCCCTTCCCTACCTTTCTCTTCCCAATTATCTCTTTCCTTTCCTTTCACTTCCTTTCACTGTACTTCTCAATTTCCTTTCCTACCTTTCCTTCCCCTCACTTCCCCTCCCTCCCTTTTCCTTCCCTTCCCTTCTTCTGCTTTCCTCTCCTTTCCTTTCCTTCTCTTCCCTTCCCCCCTTCCCTTCCATTCCCTCCATCTCTTCATACTTTCATTCATCTTTTCTTATCCGTTCCTCTCTTTTACTGTCTCCTCTTTTCTCCCATTATTTTTCATATATATTTTATACTTCACGTCTCCTTCCTCTCGTCTTCTATTTTCTATCCTTTCTTGCTCCTTCCTCTTCTCCCACCTTATCTCCTCTCCTATATTCCCTCCGTTCTTCATGTTTTTCTCCCTCTCCTGTCCTATTTTCTCACCTTCCTCCTTCTCTCCTCTCATACATTCCTTCCTTTCACCCCATCCTCTCCTCTCCCATTTTCTCTCCTCTCCTCTCACATTTTCTCATCTTCTTTTTCTCCTCTGCTATTTCCTCTCCTCTCCTCTCCCGTATTCCTTCCTCTCACCTCTCCCATACTCCCTCCTCTCCTCTCTCCTCTCCTCTCCCTTCCATCTTGTCAATACGGCCCTTCCATTGCCTTCCTACCAGCAAATCCCTTTCAGTCACCCAGGTGGTTCCACTCTCACCCTCACTGTCCCCTCAGACCTCAGCCAACCACGCCACTCCTTTTGGCAGGCGTTGTTCATGCACTTTCTGCCTCCGAAGTGTTCTTAATTCACTGTACACAGCTCTGTTATTCATTGTTCATTGCATGTTCATTCATTTTCTGGCTGTGGAGTGTTCTTAATTCACTGTACACTCCTCTGTTATTCACTCTTCACTGCTTGTTCATGCACTTACTGGCTGTGGAGTGTTCTTAATTCACTGTACACTCCTCTGTTATTCACTCTTCACTGCTTGTTCATGCACGTACTGGCTGTGGAGTGTTCTTAATTCACTGTACACTCCTCTGGTATTCACTGTTCACTGCTTGTTCATGCACTTACTGGCTGTGGAGTGTTCTTAATTCATTGTACACTCCTCTGTTATTCACTCTTCACTGCTTATTTATTCACTGTTTGGTTCTGGAGGCTTGGTTGTTAGAGTGTGAGTCTGGAAGCTTCTAAATTAGGTGTCCATTTATTTATTTTTTTCTTCTTCTTTTATCGTGGCTTTATTTCTGTGATTCAAGGATTTATATATATTAACTACGCATGATTCTTTTATTCACTATGCATGGCCTTCTTATTCACTTTCAGGTTTTGGAGGCTTGTTTATTCATGCCGTGATTCTAGGGGTTTGAATAACTGTGCATGGCTTCCTAACGAGAGACTAACGAGGAGAGTGTATGTGAGTTAAGTGGAGGGGAGGAGACGGAGGGGGAGGCCAAGGATGGGATGGAGGGATGAAGTGGAAAGGTATATGAGAGAAGGGTGTGTGAGCTGGGAGCAGGGCAGTGAAATGGTGGGGGACAGGGCGACATGGAGGCGATTTGTTTGTGGCCACCCCTTAAAGTATTAAGGCGTCTGGCAATAGATAGATAGAAAGACTTCCTTATTCACTGTGCATGGGCCTGTTTATTCACTCTTGGATCTGTTATTCACTCTACGGTCTGGGAGGCTTCTAAATACACCGTCCATGCATTCTTTAGGAGTGCTGTGAATACCTCAAACGGTCTTCCGATCTGACTAAGACGTACCGGCAAGATATCCTACTTCACATCTAAGTTCTTCAAAACAGTTGGGGTCACTACCAAGGGTCAAGACGCTGTTGTGTACATACTAAGAGGGAAGAGAGAGGAGGGATAGGGAGGAGAGAGGAGGGGATAGGGAGGAGAGAGGAGGGGATAGGGAGGAGGGAGGAGGGGATAGGGAGGAGGGAGGAGGGGATAGGGAAGAGACAGGAGGGGATAGGGAAGAGACAGGAGGGGATAGGGAGGAGAGAGGAGGGATAGGAGAGAGGAGGGATAGGAGAGAGGAGGGGGGAAAGAGGTAGGACAAGAGGAGAAGAGGAGAGAAGGAGAGAGGTGAGGAGAGGGAGTCCTTCCTTTCCTTCTTACCAGGTCTGTCCTCCATCATGACCAGGTGCTCCATCGCTGCTGAGGACAGGGGGCTTAGGGCCACACCACCACCACCACCACCACCACTCAACAGTAACAAACAACGACAACCACAAACAACCACAACTACACCACCACCACCACCACCAACGACAACCAAAACAACGCTACACCAAGACCGTCCTCTCTCTCTCTCTCTCTCTCTCTCTCTCTCTCTCAAAACAAACAAATAAATAAATAAACATTAAATCACACAGTAGGCAAAGCAATGGCAGACCTACAGCATCAGTGTGAAAGCATGACCACCTCTTGAAAAAAATTATAATAATAATAAAAATAATAATAATTCCACTAAGCTTATCCCAGCCTGAAAATGAGAGTGAGCGAAGAGTAATGAAATGCTGTCCAGTCTTCCAGTTACGTTCACACATTACCAAAATAATTAATGGCGCCGCGGCAGGGTTTACGATCGCTGCATGATTTCTGGATGACAGCGAAAATAATTACAACAACAGCAAAAAAAACTAAAGCAGTGGCTGTGTGTGTGTGTGTGTGTGTGTGTGTGTGTGTGTGTGTGTGTGTTCATCCTACTGGGATTCTGGGATATGATTACAAATAAATGAAAAGATCTTGAATTTGGCTATCTTGTTTTTTTCTTGGAGGGAACAATCTTACTGGCTTCTGGCCTCTGGTTCCTTCTTCCTTGGATAAAGAGATAGTGATGATGATGATGATGACAGATTTCAACCAATTTTCTTGTCAATTAGTGTTCATCATAGTGCGTGATCATATCATTATTTAGATTAGCGTCCTCTTACCTCTTCCCTTCCCTTCCCCTATCCTCTCCCTCCTCTTCCTCCCTCCCCATTTCCTCTTCCTCTCCTCTTCTCCTCTCTCGTCTCTCTTTTCCCCATCGATCTTCCTATCCACCTCTCATTCCTCCCTTTCCCCCCTCTCCCTATCTCCCTTTTCCCTCCTTCCCCTTACTTCTTTAATTCACAATCCCTCTACACCTCTCCTTCTTCTTCTTCTCTCTCTCTCTCTCTCTCTCTCTCTCTCTCTCTCTCTCATTCACTTCTCTCCCCATTCTAATCACTTTCCTCTGTCTTCTTTCTCCCTCCCTCACCCATTAACTTCCCCTTCCTCTCTTCTCCAATTTCCCTTTCTCCAACCTCACCCCTCTACCACCTATCCCTCTCCCCCATCTCCCCTCATCTCATCCAGGTCTCTCCCCTCCCGTTCCTTCCCCTTCTCCCCTCATCTCATCCAGGTCTCTCCCCTCCCTTTCCTTCCCCCTCCCCTCCTCTCTCTTCCCCTCCTCTTCTCCCATATATTCCCTTCTCTCCTCCTCTTCCTCTTTCTTTACCCTCTTCCTCTTCCCTCTCCTTTACTTCTCTTCCTCTTCCTCCCTACCTTCCCTCCCCTCCCTTCCCCAACCCATCTACGTTTCTCTCCTCTTTCCCCTTCTAACCCCGTTCCTCTCCCTCCTTGTCTTCCCTAACGCTTTACCTCCCCTCCCCACTATTACAACCCCACCTCATCTTAAGACCTCAGAGAAAAATAATTGCCCAAGAGAAGCTTTCGTTAAAATTTTACGAAATTTTGAGATGAAGTTTCGAAGGTCAGAGAGAGAGAGAGAGAGAGAGAGAGAGAGAGGGAGGGAGACAGAGAATGATTGTTAAAAGGATCGAGTCTGAAGGCCAGGGTGTCTGTGTATTGTTTATTTTTTCTCTCTCTCTCTAATGGTGCAGGAAATGAGACGCCTTCACGTGGTGGCACCGATTTGACTGAGTGGTGGAGCTGCCCGGGTGTACTTAAGCCTCTCAACCATCTCCTTATCCGCCAAAAGGAGAATGGTGGACTGCAGAAGGGTCAGTTAAGCCTGCAGTCCACTGGGTTCACGTTAAGATGAGCCTACCATTTACCTCTCCTTCCATACCTTGTAATTCTTACTCTCAGGAAACGATCTTTATTTAAATCAGGAATTATTTCTTGTAATTAAGGGACCAATTAAGGCTCTATCTTACCTTCTAATTAAAAAAAAAACTCAATATCATATCAAGTTAGCATTCAGAAATGGTATACCTCCACCAACACCATTATAATGTATAATTCCTCCACTTGGACCCAAATCTACCTCAGAATCTATTCATCTACTCCTAAGCCCTCTTCCTATCTGATAAAAACTATTTTCTTCTTTATTTTTGTGCAAGGAGGAAGGAACCTTGAAGCCTGCAAATTTTTCCCTCCAAGAAAAAACAAAAACAATTATAACAGGGAGCCAAATTCTAGATCCGTTCATTTATGAGATCTTGTACACAGACAGACAAACAAAAAGACGTAAGTGAATACGCAACCTCCTCTAACTTTGCTGGCGAGGGTAATTAAATATAAATTACCGGAGTGAAGCCCCTTTACACCTTCAGAATGAGAGTACACACACACACACACACACACACACACACACACACACACACACACACACACACACAGAAGTAACTCATCACTGCTGAGGGTCTGGCATTAAAACACACACACACACACACACACACAAAGCTGCAAGTGCAATAAGTAAAGAAAGTCTCTCTCTCTCTCTCTCTCTCTCTCTAAAATATCCATATAATCCCTTGACTGGTCACATCATAATTGGTAATCCTTTGTACATATTGCTCAGCTCAGCCAGATCAAGCACACACACACACACACACACACACACACACACACACACACACACACACACACACACACACACACACACACACACACACACCTCTCTCTCTCTCTGCCATTACATCCATCCATCCCTGCATCTCTACATCCAACCATCTATCCATTCTTTCTCTTTCTCTCCCTCTGAGAAGGAGTGTGGTGTAAGTTTGTGGGGAAGGCAGTGAAATGACAAAGGACAGGGTGACATGGAGGCTATTTGTTTGTGGCCACCCTTGACGGAATTAAGGCGTCTGGCTATAGATAGATAGACAGATAGACTAGTCACGATTTTTAATATTGTTCGTCAGGTGTTTCAGAATGTACAGACGGGAAGTTTAATATATTTTTTTGATCATGTTTACAAAATAACGAAAAGGACGAGTACAAGACCTATTAGTGTTTGTCCAGGTTCTTTGTAATAAAAAAGACTACAACTAACAAAAGTATTGTAAGATTTACAGACAAGGATAGCAAGCAAAGCAGGAAGACAGGAAGGAGAGGGAGAGGGAGAAAGGGAAAGAAGGAGAGAGGAGAGGTCAGCGAGCGAAGGGAAAACTGTCTGGAGAAGGATGATGATGATGGTGATGATGATGATGATGATGAGGATAGTTTTATATTGTTGTGCTTTCTAGTTGATGATGATGATGGTGATGATGGTGACAGTTTTATACTGTTGTGCTTTCTACTTGATGATGATGATGATGATGATGATGATGATGATGATGATGATGATGATGATGATGATGATGATGATGGTGGTGATGATGATGATAGTTTTATACTTTTGTGCTTTCTACTTAATGATGATGATGATGATCATGATGATGGTGACAGTTTTAAACTGTTCTGCTTTCTACTTGATGATGATGATGATGATGATGATAGTTTTATACTGTTGTGCTTTCTACTTGATGATGATGATGATGATGATGATGATGATGATGGTGACAGTTTTATACTGTTGTGCTTTCTACTTGATTATGATGATGATGATGATGATGATGATGATGATGATGATGATGATGACAGTTTTATACTATTGTGCTTTCTACTTGATGATGATGATGATGATGATGATGATGATGACGAGGAAGGAAAACACACTGTGGAGAAAGAAAGGCTTGAATTTCTCTCCCTGGCTTAGTCTCCCCATCACACTTGTTCCCTCTCTCATTCTTCTCTCAAACGCTGATCTCTCTCTCTCTCTCTCTCTCTCTCTCTCTCTCTCTCTCTCTCTCTCTCTCTCTCTCGCTCACTCTCTCACACCGGCCTTTGTACCTTTATTCAATGTATTTCTGTACCTCCCCTCTCTGCATGAGTCTCCCTTGCACATAGGCTGTTTTAACTCTCTCTCTCTCTCTCTCCCTCCCTCTCTCTCTCTCAGTAAGGGTAATAAAGCAGATATTACCCACTCAATAGCATAGTCCCAAAGAGTGAGTCGCGCGCCATTTGCCTAAAGAATAAAAGATTTTGAGCGAGCGATTTAATGCAATCTGATTACACACCAGGTGGAATCAGGTACAGTATCAGGGTGTTGGTAGTGTTGGCAGTGTTGTCTGTGGTGTTGGTAATGTCCTATGTGTTGGCTGGAGGGGGTTAAACAAGGTAAGGTAGGGGTTGGTAGGTACTGTGAGTCTGTCTGTTATTGGTGTGTGTGTGTGTGTGTGTGTGTGTGTGTGTGTGTGTGTGTGTGTGTGTGTGTGTGTGTGTTTTCGTGTGAGTGCGCTGCGTGCATGTGGCGTGAGGGGCTGCACGTTAAACTGGTCCTAATGACACACACACTTACACAGCCTCAAGTTCTTATTGGCTCCATTGAGATCCTGAGTGTGGGGGGAGGAGAGGGAAGGGAGAGAGAGGGAAGGGGGAGAAGAAGGAAGGGGAAAAGGAAGGAAGAGAGAGGAAGAAGGGAGAAAGGGAGGGGGGAGAGAGGAAGGAGGGAGAAAGGGAGGGGGAAGAAGAAGGGAGGGGAAAGGGAAGGGGGAAGAGGAAGGAGCGAGAAAGGTAGAGGGGAGAGGAAGGAACGAAAATGGGAGGGGAGAGAGGAAGGAGGAAGAAAGGGGGGGAGTGAGAAATGAGGGAGAGAGGGAGGTGGAAGAGGAAGGAGGGAGGAGAGGGGAGAGGAAGTAGCGAGAAAGGGAGGGACGAGAGGAAGGAGGGAGAAAGGGGAATGGAAGAGGATGGAGGGACAAACGGGGAAAGGGGAGATTAAGCCTGGGGGAAAAGGAGGGGGAAGGAAAGAGGAAGAAAGGGAGGGGAAGAAAAGAAAGAGAGAGGTAGGGTGAGAGACAGGAGGGGGAAGGGAGGGAGAAGGGAAGGTATGAGGAAAGGGGAGGGAGAGAGGAAGAAGGAAAGGGAAAGAGAAGGAGGGAGAAAAGGAGGGAAAGGAGGAGGGGGAGAGAGAAGGGGAGTGGGAGGGGAAGGAGAGGATATAGAATGGGAAGGGAAGGAGAGGTGAAAGAAAAGAGGTGGGATGGGAAGGTGGGAGAAAAGGAGGGAAAGAAGGGAAGAAGAAGAGAGACGGGAGGGGGATGTGAAGGAGAGAAAGAATGAGGGAAAGAGAGAGGGGAGGGGAGAGAAGAAGATGAGTTAGGGGGAAGGAAGGAGGAAGATGGAGAGGGAGGAAGGAGGGGAGATCTGTAGAGGAGAAGTGGGGGTGGTGAGGAGGAGGGAGTGGGTTGTGGGAAGAGAAGGAGAGAGGAAGAAAGAGAGGGAAGAGTGAGGGGAAGGGGAGAGAGAGAGAAGGGAGGGGAGGGTAGGAAGGAGGGGAATGAAGTAGGAAAGGGGATGGAGGAGGAGGAGGAGGAGGAGGAGGAGGAGGAGGAGGAGGGAGGGGAAGGGTGATGGGGAGGTGAAGAAATGGGAGGATTATTTTCGTAGCTGAGAGAGAGAGACAGAGAGAGAGAGAGAGAGAGAGAGATGAAAACCGCGATAGGGCGTGAAAAGCCTCTCAAGCAAGATCGGGTTATCTCGTTCCTCATATCTCCATCCCTCTCCTCTTCTTTCTCACTTCATTTTCTCCTTTCTCTCTCTCTCTCTCTCTCTCTCTCTCACTAAAAAAAATAGAGCAAAGTAAAAAAAAAAACACACACTAACAATAATTATCCCTCTCTGAGATTCCAAAAAACTGGTTTAAATTTTTCGTGGACTAAAGAGAACATTTTAAGCCAAAAGAAAAAAAAAAAAAAAAGAAAATGAAAGAATGAAAACGAAAAAAGACACTAATTCCCAGCACTAATTCTCGTTTAAGATTTCGAAAAACTGGTAAAGATTTTTCGTGAAGCAAAAAGAACATTAAAGGATAAAAAACAAAAAACGAAAAATGATCAATTTCTAACAATAATTCTCACTTTTATTAAGATTTATTAAGATTTTCATGAACTAAAGAGAAAAATTAAGAAAAAAGAATATACACTCCAATTTCTAATAATAATGTTTCACCTTCACCAAAAAAAAAAAAAAAAAAAAAAAAAAAAATGGTTAATATTTTTCGTGACTGCAGACCCAGATGCCACAACATGGATTCTTGATTACACAACCCGGAGTTATCGAGAGGCCTTCCTAACTTCCTAATGGAAGAACTCTCGCCCTAAATCAAGTTCACGTTTCCGAGATTTGCATGACGGCGGCGAACTTTCAGCGCTACGACACTTCTGTTATGTGGGACGATGTAGGTGTAAGTAGGACGAAAATTTGTGGGAAAAAATATTATTCTTAGATTTTCACTTGATTTTAACGAAATTGAGAATGATGGTCTAGTTTTTTTTTTTTTTTCTCGTATATCACCATCATAATCATCATTATCATCATCATCATCGTCTTCATCATCATCATCATCATCATCATCACTATTTTATTCATCGTCAAATTTTAGTCATCATCTTCACCACCGCCACAACCATCATCATTATCATTGTCCTCGTTATCATCACGATTATCATCATTGTTCTCGTAATCATCATCATCATCATCATCAACAACATTATTGTCCTCTCATCATCCTCATAATCATCACTATTATTAGCATCTTCAAATTTTAGTCATCATCATCATCATCATCATCATCACAATCAGCCAAGTGAAGTCCACTGTTTGTCCAAACAATGCTTTAAAAACAATGTAACATAATGGATATAGTCATCTCTGAAATTTAGGCACACACACACACACACACACACACACACACACACACACACACACACACACACACACACACACGAGCTTATTGCAGATAAACTGATGACCTCCTTTAACACTTTCAGACACATCTGTGGAAGTAAAAGATGGGAGGAGTGTGTGTGTGTGTGTGTGTGTGTGTGTGTGTGTGTGTGTGTGTGTGTGTGTGTGTGTGTGTGTGTGTGTGTGTGTGTGTGTGTGTGTGTGTGTGTCACTGTGAGGTGTAGTGGCATAAAGTATAATAATGAGAAGTGAGGCAGTGTGAGGTGTTGCAGTTTAAGCTATAGCAGCATGAGGAATGGCAGTTTAAGATGTCACAGCGTACTGTGGCAGTGTGTGGTGTGACAGTGTGAGGTGTGGCAGTGTGAGGTCTGGCAATGTGCAGTGTGACAGTGTGAGTTGTGGCAGTGTGAGGTGTGGCAATGTAAGGTGTGGCAGTTTGAGGTGTCAGTGAGAGATGTGGCAGTGTGCAGTGTGGCAGTGTGCAGTGTGGCAGTGTGTAGTGTGGCGGTGTGTAGTGTGGCAGTGTGAAATGTGTGAGAGGTATGGAAATGCCTGATAATGCACACTCATGTCCCTATTTACATACTACAGAGATGTGCTTCCAACCACTTCAACCCAAGGACGCAGTGTAGTTGTTTCACCTTAACTTGGCCCAGATTCTCGCCCTTTTGCAGCTTATTTCACGTTTGGCGGAAAAAGGCAATGCTACGGCTCTACATCCTTTCCATAGCACCACTTCGTGAGTAGCACCATATTCTAGTGTAACTTGTAAAGCTCAATATTCAAGATGGAAAGATGGCAGTTTTAAGCCAAGTTAGAATAAAAGGAGCATAGTTAATTCATGGTAACACCTGATGGCGTTAATTAGCGCTCGGAACACCTTTGATAGTGAGAGTTTGATGATGATGATGATGATGATGATGATGATGAGGAGGAGGAGGAGGAGGAGGAGGATACAGTTAAATATAAATGGTTGGAGGAAGCAAGAATAAAGTAAAAAAAAGACATCATCGTCCTGAAAAGGTTATGAGAGAGAGAGAGAGAGAGAGAGAGAGAGAGAGAAAGCCAAAAAACATTTTTTTTTCTGAAGAGTACTCGAGAAATAAAAGAAATATCGCAAAAAAATTTACAAAACAAATAAGTAAATAAATAAATAAAAGTAAAATAAGTACTTTTTCAAAATTTCCCTGACACCAAAAATTCGCCCCAAAAAACAAATCGGAAAAAAGGGGGAAAAAAAATATTGACTTGGATGGAACAGTAAAGGAAACTGAGCCAGATGGGTATGCAGATGAGGTGACACTAGAGGCTGAGAGAGCGTGGACGGCGACAGAGGAGAGACAGGGTGAGGCAGGGTTAGGCAGGGGTGAGGCACGGGAGGTAAGGGTGAGGGGTAGGAAGAGTGACGCAGGGTAGATAAGGAGGTGAGGTTAGGAGGGTAGGGTGAGGCAGTGGTAGGCAAAGGTGAGGCAGGGGGAGGAGGTGGAGTTAGGAAGGTAAGGTGAGGCATGGGTAGGCAGGGTAGGTAGGGAGAGGAAAGCAGGGTGAGACAGGGTGGGTGAAGAGGCGGGATTAGGAAAGTAGAGCGAGGCAGGGGTAGACAGGGGAGGTAGGGATAGGGAGAGGGAGACAGAGTGGGTGAAGGTGTGGGAAAGCAGGGGTAGGCAGGGGAAGTACAGGTAGGGAGAGGGAGGGAGAGGGAGGCAGGGTGAGGCAGAGTTAGGGAGGGGGAGGCAGGGTGTGTGTGGAGGCGGGAAGGCATGAGGAAGGTGGGAAAATGGGGTATGGTAGCCAGAGAAAGGATAGGAGGAAGGTAGGGTGAGGTAGGGGAGGTAAGGGTAGATAGGGTGAGGCAGGGGTAAGCAAGGGCGGCAGGGGTAGGCAGAGTGGGTATGGAGATAGGCAGGCAAGTAAGAAGACATGGTAAGGTAAGAAATTAACAGGCAGAGGGAGACTAGAGGGAAGGCAGAGTGAGGGCAGTGTGAGTGAGGAGATAGGCAGATAGGCAGGAAGGCAGAAGAGGGTAAGGTTGCTAGAAAGTGGATGGAAAGAAGGTAGGGCGAGGTAGGGTGGGGGACACAAGGAGGTAGGCAGGAAAGAGGTGAGGCAGGATAGAGGTAAGGCAGGGAGGGAAGCAGGCGGACGGGGAGGGGGGAGGTAAGGTGGAGCAGCGCCATAGAGTAGGGGATGGAGTAGGGAGGTAGATTGGAAGGCATACAGGTAAGGTAAGAAATGGGGAGATTGGGAAGCAGGCAAGTAGGGTGGCTTAGGCAGGGAGGGAGGCTGAAGCAGGTGAGGCAAGGTGAGGCATGAGGCAGGGTGAGGCATGAGGCAGGGTTAGAAAGGGTGAGGCAGGGAAGAGTAGTGAAAGACAGGGTAAGGTAGGGGGGAGGAAATAAAGAAGGGAAGGGGAGTAAGGTAGGACAGGTGAAGCAAGGCTGATGAGGTAAGGCACAGAGGAAGGTATGGGGGAGGTATGCAGAGAGGCATGAGGAATGGTAAGTGAGAAGGTGGGTGAGGCAGAGTTTAGGCAGAGAAAGGAAGTAGAATGAGGAACAGAGGAAGGCATAGCAAAAGCAGGAGAGGGAAAGGCAGTGAGAGAGACGGAGGGAAGGCAGGGTGAGGCAGGTTAAGGCAAAAAGTAGGCAGGATGATGCGAAGGCAGGGAAAGGATAAGGCAGGTGGAGGAATTAGGATAGTACAAAGGGTGCGGTAGGTAGGCAGAGTGAGGTGGGTAGGGTTAGGCAGGGATAGGCAGGCAGCGAAGCGAGGCAGAGGCGGCAGGAAGGAAAGTAGAGAATGTGTGGGGAAGACAAAAAGGTAGGGTTAGGAAGGACATGAGCAGGAAGAAAGAGGATGAGAGCAGGCAGGATGAGGTAGGCAGACAAGGTAGAAGGGGAAGTAATCCAGGTGCGTACAGAGAGTCAAGGTGGGTGAGGCAGGGTGAGGCAGGAAATGGGGTTGGCGAGTTTAGACAGATGAGTTGACACTAGAAGCTAAGTGGTCGTGGATGCGACAAAGATGAGGCAGGCAGGGAGGCAGAGGGAGGTAGCCAGCAGGGTGAGGCAGGATGAGGTAGGAAAAGGAAAGTAGGCAGCAGGGTGAGGCAGGATAGGGTAGGCAGGGGGAAGAACAAGGCAGACAAGAAGACAAACAAGTAAACAGTGAGGCAGGGTGAGTTAGGCACGCAGAGAGGCAAAGGAAAGCAGGCAGCAGGGTGAGGCGGGATAAGGTAGGCAGGGGGCAGTTTAAGGCAGACTAAAAGACAAGCAAGTACGCAGGGTGAGTTAGGCAGGTAGAGAGGCAGAGGGAAGTGGGTAAGCAGGGTGAGGCAGGATGAGTTAGGCAGGAAGGGTTAGTGAAGAAAGGCAGGTAAAGCGAGGCAGGCAGTCAGGTAAGGTGAGGCAGGCGAAGGGGTGGCAAAGAAGGCAGGGTGAGGGAGGCAACTAAGGGAAGAGATGAAGGAAGGATATGAAAAGTAGAATGAAAAGTGAATGAAGTCAGGTAGGAAGAGAAAGCATACTAAGAATGGTGAGGCAGACGAGAGGAAAGGTGAAGTAGATAGGCAGGGTTAGGCAGGAAGGTACGGCAAGGAAGGTAACGTAGGTAGGGTACTACAGGTAGGGTAATGCGGGCAGGGTAAGGCAGGTAGGGTATGGCAGACAGGGTAAGGTATGCAGTGTATGGCAGGGTAAGGCAGGTAGGGTAAGGCAGGCAGGATAAGGAAAACAGGTAGATAAGGAGAGGTTGGTGATGGACCGGCAGGATGAGGCAGGTTAATCAGAGAGGCAATGGTAAGCATGGAGACGCAGAGAGAGGAGTCAGGCAGAGTTAGGGTGAGGCAGGGTGATACAGGGAAGGGGTAAGGCACGCACTCAGGCAGGGAAAGGATGGGACAGGATGAGTAAGATAGAAGGAGGTACAGAGTGAGGAATACAGGAAGGTAGGGAGGCAGAAAAATGGAATACAGATGAGGCAGGCAGGGAGGCAGAGTTAGGCAGATGGATAGGCAGGGTGAGGCATGAAGGGTGGTCTGTCACAGGATGGACAGGCGGGATGAGACAGACAGGAGACACAAAGTGTAAAACAGAAGAGAAAGGTGTGATAGAGACAGAAAGGCATTGTAAACGAGACAGAGAGACGATTGTGAAACAAACAGACAAGCAGAGAGACAGACAAAATGATAGCCAGACTACAGTATATGACAGACAGCAGACAAACAAGCAGACAGCAGAGACAGAAAAACAGACAGACGGACAGACAGAAAAGAAAAACAGACAGAGACAGACAGAAATACAGACGTGTCAAGACGAGATTTACTTGCTAGGGAAGAGAGAGAGAGAGAGAGAGAGAGAGAGAGAGAGAGAGAGAGAGAGAGAGAGAATTAATGCTTAATAATGGACAACAACAACAAAAAATTCATTCAGATGAAAGAGATGAAAAATTTACATAAATATTTCGTGCCTGAAAGTCTCTGGGAAACTCACATAAAGAAAAGAAATTAATGAAATCCTTTGGAACACTGGGTACACTTAATGCTTTTGAAGTTTTAAAATTATGACAATAAGAGTAATTAAGGAGGTGTTTAATCACTGTACGACGCCCCTCTGAACACATGCACGGACGCACGCACGCACATACACACATACACACACATATACACATTCACTCACTAACAAGCACACATCTCTACACACACACACACACACACACACACACACACACACACACACACACACACACACACACACACACACACTCGAAAAAAAATGGAAGGAAATTCGATAGCCTGTCAAAAAAAATAGGTGACTTCCATATTGAAACCTTGACGCCATGGAAAAAAAAAAAAAAAAAAAAAAAAAAAAAAAGAGCCTGATAGTTGTTTCACTACTTCAGGCCAAGAAGCAAAATATAAAACTTTAAATAAAACTAGAACATCTTAAAACTGTTCAAGGACAATTCTGATAGAGAAACACTTGTCTGCTAGATGCCGAGCTATAATGGGACCTTGAGGTCAAGGTCAATGATCTTGAGCATGTCACCGTAGGTCATCACAGTGTAAAGTCCACCAAGTTTGGTGGACCTAGCATTATTCTTTCACGGAAAAGTAGGTGACATCAGGAATACCCAAGACAATCTCAATAATTGACCCTGGTCTATCTCGGAGAGTATCTATCAAGTTACTATCATACTCCTTTCAGATCTGCTCCCCGGCAAGAGGAATACGCTACAAAAATTTCACCATTCTAGCTGATGTGGTTTCTGAGACAGTCAACAATTTGGTTTTCTATGTCCCGTTTAATATCCGGAGATACGGTGAAACTGATTTCCTTCCAGTTTTGTCAGATGAAGCGGCCAGCTGGGGGACTCAGCTGACAAAGTTTGATGGCTCCAGGATAAATAGCCTTCGAGTAATGGTCATTTATGTTTTGAGAAGAAAGACTAATAATATCTAGAAGACTGTAACTGTCAGAGAGTGTTACTGACCTCCATCTACATGAATATAGTTTTTTGTAATATCTCAAAAACCGTTGGTCACTCTGCCACCAAAGTATAAAGACCTGCTTCAGGACCAGACAAAACTTCCAGTGCCAAAAAGGGCCTTATTTATGTTTTGGTTATTCATGTATGAAAGGCAAAGTGAAAAGTGTTGAAAAGCGGTGTATTCCAAATATCGCGATGTCACGCATCAATAACCTTCAAATGTTTTTTCATATAAAGGTTTGAAAAATAATCTTATCACGGAATTCCCTTCCATGTTCATGTATCAATAATATTTTTGGAGCAAACTGAGGTGGATATTCCTGATTTTTTGACACTTTTTGACCTGTGACATTGAAAAGTAGGTCAAGGTCACTGAAACTGGGTCAGCGTAATAGGGACATGGTGCTGTACATGCATATTAAGTATGAAGGAAATCGGAGACGAAGTAACGGAATAATAATGATTAACAATAATAATAATAAAATAATAATAATAATAATTATAATAATAAAATAAACATCAATACAAAACTTCTACTACAACTACTACTACTACTAAAACAATGACGGATACAAAGATCTCCACGTATGGTAATAGGTGGAGATCAGTAAGTAGAATACAGTATTGACAAACTTCCCATACGGATGTGGAAAGTTTTAATAATTAAGTTTTGAAACTCCAGAAATAAAGCACACGGTGGCAGCAGGAATAAAGAAAAAATAAAGACATTAGAACCTAAGAAAGAGTATAAGAAAAGACAAAGAAGGATAATGAAGTGAAGTCGTAGGAGGCAAGGATGAAGAAGGAATGATGGGGAGGGAGAGAGAGAGAGAGAGAGAGAGAGAGAGAGAGAGAGAGAGAGACCAGAAGTTAAAGAAAGAGACAAAGAAAAGGGAAAAAGAAAAATGGAAGTAGAAAGATAGAGAATTAAAAGGGAGATATCGTGACAAGAGAGAGAGAGAGAGAGAGAGAGAGAGAGAGAGAGAGAGAGAGAGAGAGAGAGAGAGAGAGAATAATACAAGGGTACGAAATAGGACGAGACAAAAAGATAAACTAAATTAGAGGATGAAAGGAGGAGGAGGAGGAGGAGGTGGAGAAGGAGAAAGAAGCATACGTTAATTATGATGTTAATAACAATAAAAAAATAAATACAGTAACACAAATGTTATAGTAACACAAATGTTACTACTCTTACTACTACCATTACTGCTACTACTATTACTACTAGTATCACAACAACAACTACTACTACTACTGCTAGCACTATTTTATTGATCTATTTATTTTTATTGATGATAGCTATATATTTCACCTAGGACTTCCTATTAATTGTACTGAAGATAACTTTTACTTTTTACCTTAGACCTTTTTTATATTCTATTGATGCTATTTTCTTTAACAGGATAAGTATTTTATTTTAAGTATAATGTGTATGTGCACGGTGATGTCCTCAGGTCTTTATTATTGCCTAAATGGCTCACTTGGTAAGCTGCTGTACTCACGCAGTTGCGAGCGCTGGTCTCCCTATGTGTCGGGTGGGGTTGGTGGAGGATTAGTGCCCCTCCCAGTAAAACAATTAACTCTAAGCCCTTGACCACCCCGTTTGGGATACATGGCGTCTGGCAATGAATGAATGAATGAAACATCACTCACTCTATATATATATACGAAGTATATATATATACAGTATATACTACTGATGCTACTTATACGGAACAGCTGCTGCTACTACTGTACTACTACTAATTTTATGATGATGTAGGATTTTTATGTATCGAGGGATACGAAATAAAGCCAATTGACTGACTGACTGATTACTACTAATTAGAATTATGAAATGACTGAAGCTATATTCAAAGAACTCCACATTCCAGATAAAAATACTTGTTATTATTGTAGATCTAATATTAAGGAACTCTTGGTATGACTCAAAATTCTTTATGGATTTTGGCCTGTGACCTTGAGATCGAGGTCAAGGTCAATCATACTAAGCAAATCATGTTCACTCATGACCCACTACATTTCCACCGAGTTTGGTCAAAATCGGCCAAATACTTTCCGATTGAGCACTTTCAGGCATGAGGCGACCATTTTACTTTTCCTCAGTATCCCATAAAGTATATATATATATATATATATATATATATATATATATATATATATATATATATATATATATAACAGAACAGAGGAAGGAAAAACAAATGAATTAAAAAACTATCCATACACCAGATTACTGTGTCCTCTGTTCGTATAATATCTGTAACAGTTAGACTTGAACAACTGTAGGTTGAAGTTTGGAGGGAAACAACTCTGGGGAAGCGAGTTCCAGAGAGATGCAGTTCGAGGAATGAAAGAATTCTGATAGGCAGAAGTTCTGCAATATGGCTGAATGACATTCCAGTCATGAGCGCTACCAGATGCCCGTG